>NC_056731.1:1427782729-1427807729 GCF_019279795.1 Protopterus annectens | reverse complement strand
CATATTTGTTAAAATCTTGTGAAAAGCTTGCTTCATAACCAATAATTAATGGGAAAAGAAAACTGAAGTGTGTGGAAACCTTCAATGTTTTGACTGGGTGATCACAGTGCTTGAAAGGAGAAGACTGCAACCTGTTTGTATGCACACCTTAAAGATCAAATTTTTCTTTTTTTGAAAATGTAAGCTTTGTGAATATAAGTGTGGTCATATACCTGTGGTATAATGCAAATGTCCGTATTTGTAAAAATATAAGCACATGAGGAGTATCATGAGTAAAAATAACTCCATGGCTGAAACACAGACCTAAAACTGATTCATGTCCATTCATCTGGGTGAGGTAGGTAGGTTAGATTAGACAGGCACTCTTACTAACTTCATGGTTAAGATCCAGTAGTGGCAGTGTATATCGTGCAGTAGAAAGGATGAGATAAGTGTTGCTTACTGAAAAAAACTATTAGCACTGTAGCCACAACAGACTCATACAGAGAAGCATGTATATATCATTATGGTGATTAATTGGGTTGTACACCATCAGGCTGCCTCACGAAATGGAGTGCATTGCCAAAGGAGATCCCTGATGGCTGTCTAGATGATGCCTTATAGTCATCACTTGTCACCTCAAGTGCAACTAATGGACTAATGAATCAGAAAATCAGAGTTGCAGACACAAACACACATATCCATTAAATGTGATTCAAGCTGTACATAATTGAATGTCCTATTTTGCATCTGAGCGAATGTTTAAAGCTATGACCGAGATGGAAACATTCACAGCTTAAGAAAGTAATCCTTATGTTTCAAATGATTATTTTCTGATCACAAAAGATTTCCTTGTGGCCCTTCCTATCTGTCAAAATGTATTCACTCCCATTTGAGTATATCTGAATTAAAAGTCATTATATCCAGAACTAAAATATCTCCTGCCAACCCAGCCATAATAGTCCTCAAATATGTGCAGGTGTTTATCCCCTTTAGACAGTCTATTCAACCCTATGGATATTTAGGCATTTTACTTCATCCCAACCCTCAGACTCTGATTAGACTTAATATAACTAAACTTTTTGGAAACTATTTGCAATTGTTCATGTTTGCATAATCTCCACTTATCACTGTTAGGCAGGAATAGTGCACTCAAGATTTTAAGACATGTCCCCATCCCAATGACTGATTTTTGGCTCAAAAATGTACAACTTGATGTTGAATTATGAATGTGAGTGTAAGCAAAATTGGATTGCCACTAGTCTTCCAAGTTTAACAGTCATTAAAGGTAGCATGACCTACTAGAGGTTAGGAAGTATGCCTTGGTCTTCATTTATAAAAAGCTAACAAGTGAGGATACAGGTTTCCTTTCCTTGTGGGCTAGGTTGCATTTCAGGATAATTTACGATGATCACCTTTAGAAATATTTAGGTTAAATGCCTGTCTCCCTTCCTACTCAAAAGACTGGCATTGTACTAAAGCATTGTTTGAGTTAGTTAAAGCAATCAGGAGGAGGTGTAAATTACTACATTAGGCCTTCTGAAAGCCAGTATTTGGAATCATCCACCAAAGAAAATAGGTGATAATAAGCATTTTAGTTGGAATGAGCTTTTAAAGAGATTAAATATTTCTGTCTTCTTATTCAATACATAGACCTCATCCACATTTTAGCATCCTTTGTTTACCTAACTGACAAATGTGTACCGAAGCATTTCAGTAAATAAAAGTGTTTTCAACTTTTGCATGCTATTTGGGTATTTGGGTCATTAGAATCTATCAAACTAAACACTCTGATTATAGTCATCTGCTTGTGAAAGATCAATTGTGCATAGTCTCTATAGATGTGTTTAAAGTGTCTGCATGGTATATCTTAAATTTTAACTAGGTTACTGCCATTGCCTTGTCCTCTATGTCAAAATGTACAATGTCTTCTAGACAGGGAACTAGCACGTGGCTGTAAAGGCACAGCACTAGGCTTTTAAGTTTTTATGCTATTATCCTACCTTGTCTGAACATCAATGAAAATTTGTATATGATGGGTATTGGTCTCCCAAACATTTACTAAATGTTTTGGATACCTATTACTGTGCGTGACTGGTTATTTTATTACTTTTTGGCATTTTAATAGTTTGAGTGCTCAACACAAAAAAAAAAAAAAAAATATATATATATATATATATATATATATATATATACATATATATATATATATATATATATATATATATATATATATATATATATATATATATATATATATATATATAGTTCTGTTAGTTATGGGCACGCTGTAATTTACAGCTTGTTGGAAGAACCCTGTCATATACAGACAAGTTATACACATAATGTAAGTGACCTCTGGTAAGATATTAAGGGAATTATGTGGCCATTTTAATAATCCAAATTGCAAACTTAACAAGGTTTGGCATGGGTTTTTGTTATTTAAAGAGTCTAAGAATTATACTTTTGTACTTTACTGTATTTAAATTAGAAGTTTTACTATGGTCCTTGACATGATGATGTGTGCATAAGTATTATTACTAAGCAAATTAGCATTGATTTGTTAGTTGTTTGGCATTACTGATTGCATTTGTTGTCATTGTTAATGCTGGTTTTGCAATACATAAATATATAAACAGATGACAGATAGATATAGATCTAGAGATATAGATATATACCTTAAATACAGATATAGACATATATGATCATACCTGGGTACTCAAAGCTCTGCAGGAAAAAGGAATTCCACTGAATCTCAGCTAAGACACAGCCATTGGAAGCACAATGAGGCATGCATGGTCAATGGCAAAAACTCAATCTGCCACAATATTTTATCTTGGAAGCAATTATAAAAGGATCTGGTGGGAAAAAAGTCTACAAATGGACATTATTTCCAACTGATATAACAGAGAAATGGTTTCAAAACTGTACAATAAGTGAGTAAAAGAAAAGAAATCCATGCTACTGCATAAAATAGTTTAATATATATATCACCATAAGCACTTTTACCTTTCACTGAAGACTTCAGCAAATAAATCATACCTTTAAACACTTTCCTTATGTACATACATAAATTAAAGCAAGTGATATCAAGTATCCAGTTAAAGTAATGAATCAGTTTGTTTAATATATAAATATAATGGTGATGAACCAACAAGTACTAAATTATATACAGACATATCTAAACTGCATTAATAAATGCAAAATTCTAATTTCTAAAAATTGCCCATTTTTCCTCTTTAACATAGCTTTAGAATTTATACTGTCATTAAGACCAGAAGGTATATAGACACATAACTTAATTTGCCAAAATAATTCTCTATAACCCAACACATTATCCCTACTATCCATATAAATACCTTACTGAACCATATCAATCACATCAAATATAAACTTTTTTAAACTTGGGACATAATAGTGCATGCTTATACAAAGTGTTGGTAGTATTCTTAACTTTGATTGCATACACATTCATATACCCTCTGTTTAAGACTTCTACTAGTCTTACGTGTGTAAAACTCTAACATAAGATACAAGTTCCTTCATAAACTACGTTTACCATGGAGTCTGTCTGTCTGTCCGTGGTATTAACAACTGGCATAGCTGTTTTCAAACCCCCAATCATTTTAATATTTTATTTCACCATAACTGCTCTTTCAGTGTTAATAATCATACCCTCAGGATACCTTCTCAGCAAAAACAATTGATGTAAAGTTGAAAATAAAACATCAACTTCCTTCTCTACAGATGTAAAGTCGATATTGTGATCATCTGATTCTTCACTACATTCATAGGTTCACAGGTGTGTACTAGGCCAACAGCCCTGGAGTCTTTACAAACCTAGCCCATAGAAGTGCCCTGGCATCATGCCACCATTGGTTCTCAGTGACTCTATCAAGTAGAGCCACTGGAGTGGTCCCTGGGGTGAACTTTCTATTTCCCATCCATTCATCAAGATTTCTCTTGAAAAGGGCCAGGAGGTGCTCTGCTTGACATGTATGGGAAGTCTATTCCAGAGCATGGGCAATCTCTGGGTTATAAACCTCTCCCTCCAGCATGTTCTGTTGATTGTGGTAATGAGGTTGAGGTCCCTAGAGCATGTGGTGCAGAGGGATTGGGATTTCTTTAGGTCTAACATTTATATTATACCATGACCCCCCATTAATATTCCAAAATGTGCACGCTGATTGGCCAGCGTGCACGTTGTAAATCGACTTATACTAATGGAAAAAGGTCCGGTCGCCCGGACTTTTTCCATTAGTATAAGTCTCTTTTAAAACACTGTCTCGCTATGTTAAAAGAGTTTAACATAGCGACACAGGTTTAAAAAGCAACAGAGATCTCCGTTGCTTTTTAAAGCTGTCTCGCTATGTTAAACTCCTTTAACATAGCGACAATGTAAAAGCAACGGAGATCTTGCTTTCTCTGTTGCTTTTTAAACCTGTTTCGCTATGTTAAATGGGTTTAACATAGCAAGACAGCATTAAAATAAGCAACATCCGTTGCTTATTTTAAAGCTGTCTTGCTATGTTAAACCCATTTAACATAGCTAGACAGGTTTTTAAAAGCAATGGAGAAAGCAAGATCTCCTTAACTGTTCGCTATGGTAAATGGGTTCAACATAGCGAGACAGCTTTAAAATAAGCAACGGGTTCGTTGCTTATTTTAAAGCTGTCTCGCTATGTTAAACCCATTTAACATAGCGAAACAGTAAAAAGCAACGGAGATCTTGCTTTCTCCATTGCATTTGGCCACAGCTCTGATGTACTGCGTAGGCATGCGCAGTACATCAGAACTGCCGCAGATACCAGACAGCTGCGGAAGGGCAGCAAAGAGGCATTATACAATGCCATTATTTAAGAAAAGTAATTATTTCTTTTCTTAAATAATGTCATAGTATAATAGCAGTAACCCACTTCTGGGTGTGGGTAATGCGGGATTTACCCACAGGGTAAATCCTGCATTACCCAGACCCAGGCGTGGGTTATTGCTATAACAGTGGGGGTCAGACATGGCTTTGTAAGTCAAGCAGAGATCGCCTCTTAACAGATGATATGAGACTGAGAAAAGCTGGAGTTTATTGAGTCTGTCCATGTAGGGTATGTGTTTATAGCCTAGGATCCTCTTCGTGAGTTACTTGTGTGGCCTTTTAGGAACGTGGAATTAGAGTCTTGGGACATGGTTGGGGACCTATACCCGGCTATGATCTGAATCGTCATTTTACCCAGTGTTAGTTGTGCCTGAAGCATGCTGGGCTACTGGTCTGGAGGTGTGCATATCCTTTATGAATATGGAGACACCACTGCCTCTGGAGCTTCGGTCCATTTTCTGGGGCTGAAAGGTGTGGAATGAGTTATAGCCTGGTAGTGCAGGGGTGCTTTCTGCTGCTTTAAACCAGGTCTCCATTACAGCACAAATGTCGATGTTCTCCATTTTGAGGAGTGCTTTGAGTGTGTGCATCTTGAGAGTTAGACGTCTAGTGACTTTAGTCTTTCATTTTAAGGTCTAGTTTTCTTTATTTAGACTTTAGTTTAATCCCATTAAACATATGTCAGATGCAAACTATTGTAATGCAAGAATGTATTACTACTCACATTTTTATAACTAATAGCAGTACTCAGTTTACTAGTACTCATATTTTTAAGTTCTCATATGAAAAAAATGTTCCCATATCACAAGTGTGCTTGAAATAAAAAAGGATGTACTCTTACCATATGGGTTCATAGGTGAATACCAGGCTAACAGATTGTAATCCAGTGGACCATTGAGGAGCCTAGCCCAAATTTCACTTGTCTTTAAGCACTGTCTTGTTAAGTGACTTGCTCAAGGTCACACAGAAGATAAGGAAGGAGTTAGGGAAACAAACTCAGTACCAGAGGAACTACAGTGTATCAAATGTCAGGTGTAATAATTTAACCAATTACCCACTAGTTCCATTCCACATAAAGAATATATAATGACTGAACCTACTGTACCCATAAACAGCTGATTACAGTGTGCAACACGATAAAATATTTTTCCTTCCAGTATATTATCACCAGACTGGCATAATTGGGGGTCATACTAACTCCCATTGCTACTCCATTTTGCTGATGAAATATAACTTTTTTAAACTTAAAAACATATTTGTGAGGACTTGAGCTAAACATTCACACAATATGTAAGCTAATCTACTAAATAATTACTTTCTTTCATTAGAATGTGGTTAACCCATTCTATACTAACCTCATGGAATAACAGTGTATAATGACTTAATATCCACTATAACTAATAAATCATCTTTACTCCCATCCAGCAATTTTATTTTATCCAAGAAATGATTAATATCTCCAAAACAGGAAGGTCTAGATTTGACTTCCTTCAACAAAGCTCTGTTCAAAAAACTAAGAAACACCACCCAATATGATTTTATGCCTTGCAATATTTTAAGATCCTGTATTATTGTTCAAAGATCTAGAGGGTACAGTGCTGAATGTGAAGAAATTAGAATGAGGCATTGTATTTCTTGAGAACAAATGTGTTCCGAGGGGTTGTAAGTTGCAAAATTGCCAGAAGGAGTCAATTATAGTCAAGCATTTCTTAAAAGTGGCATACTTTGTGTGAACAATTTGGGCTAGTATATGTGGAATTATTAAAGAAATATCACGAAACTGGTCTGAATAAGTGCAATTTGATAATTAAAGCCCTTTCTTCTGATGTTTTCCTGACTTTCCAGGAACCACATCAAGCATTCATGTGTTGCTGTAGAGAAAAACCATATGGATTATAATGCTGGAACACTGAGTAACCAGTGAGATTAATATTGTATGTCCTTCCATAATAGAGTGTTTCCAGTATTATGTAGAATGTGGCCACTACCTGCTACCAAAAATAGAGGGGAACACCTTCTGTTTTACTACTTACTTGTCCCAATGACTGAACATGAGATAGAAAAAAATCAGTAATTCTATTTAAAGACAAGTAATGGGAACCTTATAGAAAATAATCCACTAGTGTGGAAAATGGCTTTATAATAAATGCCTAACCCCAAGATGTGATGGGCTACCTCTGAGAAATATGTAGGTGCAACTTTTAGAAGAAAGCACTTTATGCTGGCCTGGTAGGACCACCACTGTAACTTATTCTGCAATATACTGCATTGGAGAAAAACACACACAATGCACAGTAACAGGCAGCAGTTATCTAGTTCTTCCAAATGCAATCATGTTTTGCATGTTGCGTTATGTAAACTGAGGTAAATTGAAGCAGAAAAAGAGTTAACATGTCAGTGTGCAGTCGGATATTATTAATGATGTTCCATGGATGCTCTGTGTGGAGGTAAAATTATTACATCATATTTTTTTTATTTGCAGTAAGCTGTGCAGGTCTACTCAAACTTTAGTCTGCACTTTTTTTCACTTTCTTTGGCTTCTTTGAGTTATAGGATTTTGTAGAATATTTCTGGAATTGTGTCTATACTTCTACACTTCTGAGAGTAAGTCTATGTATATTTGTTCTGCAATAACGCAAACTCATTGTAGATATCACCCATATCATCTCTGGTTTAGAGATCTCAAATATTCCTTATTTAGTGCTTTCCCACAAAGTAACAGGAAACCAGAAAATCTGAGGGATAGACTTAGCAGCCTTGGATTCTCTGAGATAGATAGTAGATGCCCAAGTTGTCATTGTTGCTCTCTCACACTAAATAGTTATCAGTTGTCCATGGCTATTTAGTCATGTATTGAGAACACATCTAGAGTCAGTGAGTCACCTCTACTGGAAGCTCTTGAAACCATTATTTAGCAGCTTGGATTATCAAGATCTCCAGTAAAAAAGATAGGGGTACTATTTTTGTAGTTTTACTCATTATTTGTGTAACATAAAGTTATCAGCATCAGAAAATTCTTCATTTCTTACTGAATCAAACCTGGGGAGGCGTTAGGGAAGCACAAACCGGTTCTGTGAAGATCTGAGCACTGGTTGTGCCATTATCAGCTACTAAACAGGAAGCACATTTGTATTAGATACTTAGATTCACTTAATTTCACCATGGGGGTGTACACCTGAGATACTATCATTGGGATTACACAATCAACTGAGATCTCATTAGCTAGAATTACTAGTAGCTCAGATGAATATGCATTGTGATATAAAAGACATCATGGGACTTATCAGAGACATGTGCGGCTTTTAATGCAAAATTACAACCATAAATTCAGAAAGAAAATGCTGAACATCTTGCAATGCATTCCATGCAATTAGCTCTATAAGAATAAAATGGATGATCCTTCTAAGAATTTCATTTACAATTTATATTGTGACATTGTGATATTACAAAGATTTTTGTTTTGAACTACATTATTTACAATTTCTCTTTTTGTTGGGTGAACCTTGGGTCTAAATGATTGTCACTGTTGAGTAACACCCAACACAGTATGTGCAAAAATGGGAAAAAATGTTTGTGGATGGATGGCTAACATTTTGATGTAGCTTTCTAGCTACAATTTTCATGCAGTGTACATTTAACATCATCAGTACTTTCTGATAATTCAGTGATAAAAATAACTTTCCCATGCATGTCTGTTTTTATTGATCTGACTTAAATGCTTACATTTCACTTTTTATTTTGAATTGATTATAGAAAGTTTCCATATTTTCGCAATGTAAAATAGGTTTCGCCATACTTCTTTTTATAAAATATTTTCAATACTGCAATATCTTTGCTCTTCACATTTGTGGCTTATCAGTTCTTTAAATCCTGGCTTAAAGTAACACATTTTCACAAGGAATCCTATATTATTTCAGTTTAACTTGTTAGTCTTTCTTTAATAGATTGGGTTACACTTTATTTAGTCAATCCATCCTCAATGTAATTTCTACCTGCAAAATTCTCATACAATTTCTTCTACCTTTCTCAATCATGTTTCATTTTCTATTTCCTACTTTTTAAAGCATGTATTTTATATTTTTAATGTTATTTTTCAATCCCCATCATCTCCCTTAAGTGTCTCTAATAATTACATGCTTTACTTTCAAACAATGCTTTAAATGTGTGTTTTTCTCTGAGTACATAGCATATATAAACCATCGATAAAGATGCATCAGGTACTAGCATGTGTATACTTTCTACCCCTCCTTCCTTTTAATTTCTGTGTAAAACCTCCTCTTAATAAGGTTTAATTTGACCCCCAAAACAGCATTATAGAGACAAATCACCATAATTTATTTTCTATGTATTCTGATGTACAATATACACAACAGTATAGCCTCCAGTACCCAGCAATTATATCTTAATTGTTTTCATTTTCATCCTTAAAGACATCTTACAGCATCCCAATAACTTTTATACACATTTTCATTTTTATAATACTTTTCTCCTTGCTTCATTGTTAACATTTGCTGCTTGAAATTTCATTCACAGCATTATAATGCCATTTTTACATTTCAACATTATTTTCTTATGTTCTCTTCCAAATCTTTCAGGTTTTTGATTATTTGCAAAATAAATATCCCAATAAATACAATTATTATTTCCAGATTCTCTTCAATTTCAACACTGTCATTTGCACAAAGCACCATATTTTTCATATAAGCTAATCATATGAATCATAAAAAAAAAAAAATACAAGGCAGTGGAATTATGTGACCACTTATGTCTTACCAATACCTTCCCTTAGACTGTACCTCTTTTTTCAAGAAGGGCTAGGCCAGACAAGACAGGGGTGAATTTGTGAACACCCATCCAATCAACCCATTTCTGCTTGAAGGAAGATAACGTATTGCACTGATTGAAGATTATGCTTAACAAAACTATCTCACCATATTTTATTTATTTGCCGATGAAACTTTAGATCCCTGGTTCTACTATTTGTGATACTATTTGATTTTTTAGCTACAAGAGATCCAGGACCAAGGGAAAGCATAATTCTCCTCTCAGACATCTGTAACATGCAGAGGCAGTACATTCACACATACATACTTAAGGAGGTAGTGCTTCCATTCTTTTCTGGGAGATAAGCTTGTCTTAAGCTAGAGATCTTCTTAGTTAGGATCCTCTGGGTTCTTTTTAGCTGTTTGATACATCTAGCGATGTACATCCAAAAGAAGGCTGAATAGGAAGGATTATTGCCTCTTTAGATCTGAATATCTCTTTGGCAATTAGCTACACTATGTAGAATGCCTTTCTGACTACAGTTATTTCATAATGATAAAAAGGAGGTATCAGGTCAAGTTTCAAGGTCTTTAACAACATTCTCATTTTGGAGTGGGGTGTTATCTCTCTTGTGTGCTGGGAGGAGTTATTTTTTTACTAAATGTGACAATATTTCAGATTTTAGCATTTCATTTGGGCACATATTAGTATACCAGATATTTACAAATCTAAGTACTTACTGAAGGGTTTTGCTTTGGCTTCAGAGGAGGACTTGACAATGATAATGCACCTTCCACTCAGATGTCATGGGTTTTTCCTTTTAGCTAATTTGCAATCCATCTTATTACATAGGTACCTACTTGGAATGCTTTAAGCTTATTATCATAAGGCCTTTGTCAAATAACTTGACCAGGTCAAGGTATTGTTTGGCTGTCAACAGCCTGTGTGACCTTGAAGATGTTAACCAGATTCATTATATAAGGTCTACCCTTGATGAAGCTAAGCTGTGATGGATCTAGCCTGAAAAGATTCTTAATATCATAATTAGGTCAGTTATAATATGTTCCATGGTTTTGCAAGTGAGACTTATTAGGCTGAAAGGTCTATAATTTCTGGGATAACTGGGTGGGCCAGCCTTGTAGACAGACATCACTACTGCTGTGCATCAAACCTTGGGGATAAAGCCATTGGCTAAACTCAGGTTAAATAGTTTAAGGAGTGGCTCTGCCTTAGCTTGTTTATTACTGTTTATCGAACAGCCAGGTATATTGTCAGGTCTCAGGAAGTATTTTTAGTCTTGGATAGCACCTTCTGTACATGTTCTTTAGTGATAACAGGAGAGATTAAGAGATTCAGGGATAAGCTGGCTTTAGATAGTTATCTCTGGGCTAAAACTGGCACAACATTTGTTTGCTAGTTTATTGGCAATGTCTATTTGATCAGGGTAATTGCTGCCATTATGATTAAGTTCAGAGCACTGTTGCGTGTTATCTTTTTAGTTTTCACAAGGACAGATTTGTAATTGTACATAGCGGCAGATGCTAACCTAAGTTCATGGACTTCATGAACTGTTTTTGTAGACCTGTCAGCATTTTTCAAGTTCTTAGTCAATTTTCTGATGCTGTCCTTGATATGTGTGTCTTTGCTAGACTGTATGTATTTTAAGATTCTCATAAATACCAGTTCCTATAAGTTTTTAGTATTTATGAGTTGTTTTCCCTCATTTTTTATTCCAAGCTT
The DNA here is from genome assembly GCF_019279795.1 of Protopterus annectens. Taxonomy (NCBI): domain Eukaryota; kingdom Metazoa; phylum Chordata; order Ceratodontiformes; family Protopteridae; genus Protopterus; species Protopterus annectens. The sequence goes on along the minus strand of NC_056731.1, from coordinate 1,427,796,376 downwards.
AGATAACACTCATAGCAGAGCAACAGTCACATTAAACATGTAACATGGCACATCTATCAAATTTGAAATCATGAACTCCATTAGAACTTGAAAACATGCCTCTTTTGTACTATAGGGTTAACTTATGAGGTATGAATTTGCTGCATTGATCCTGTCAGGTCATTGCCTATTGATTACTCACATATCCCTAATGAGTGACATTGCTAACAGTATCTTATCTATATATATATATATATATATATATATATATATATATATATATATATATATATATATATTTTTTTTTTTACTTCTACATCTCTCTATTTAAATATATATATATATATATATATATATATATATATACATATATATCTACTATAGAGAGAGAGGAAGAGAGATTATGTGATAATATAAGATAATAAGTTTAGAAAACATACATTATTAGAGGATTGGTAACAACTAGCCCATTCAATGTATTAAAATAGGGTCTATATTATAACATCAAATTTTATAAACATCGAATGTTATAATATCGAACCCGTAATGTCGAACGCTGAAAACAGCAAAGGTGCAGGACACTGAATTCTTTCCCAGGGAAAGAATTCGGTGGGCTGTTGCTGTGGCTTCACTGTTTTCAGCGTTCGATATGTTGGAACGTTACAGGTCGGGTTCAGGTAAGTGTGCGATTGTGTGTAGGTTAGGGTTAGGGAGCGGGTTAGGTGAGTTAGGGTTAGGGAGCGGGTCAGGTAAGTGTGCGGTTGTGTGGACGTTAGGGTTAGGGGGCGGGTTAGGTGAGTTAGGGTTAAGGCGCGGGTGACGTGAGTGTGCGATAGTGACAGACCTTAGGGTTAGGGTTGGGTTAAGGTAAGTGGATATCTAGTAGTGTATGTAAAGTTTAGTTTAGGTTTAGGTGTAGGATTTTAAGTGTATGTTAGTGGATTGCTGTTTTTTGTGTGTGTTTGTGTTGTGTGTATGTTTCTCAGAATAGAGATTTTTTTTCCCTGGGAAAAAATTTGCTATTCTGACTGTTCGATGTTTTCACATTTCAGTGTGTTTGGGGTTCTATATTATAACATTCGATGTTAAAGAACTTTGATGTTATAATATAGACCCATTAAAATGCAGTAACTGCAATAGATATTCAAACAACAGAATCATAATACAGTGCACAAGTTATTCCACAATGAAGCGTTGGACTGACTACAAGCAATACCTCTACATTTGATATGAACTAGCTGCTTGAAGACACGACCAGGGTTGCATACTTCCTTAAGAAGACTTGCAGATGACTTTTACTTTATTCCTGCAGAGCCTTCCATTTCATTGTGATAGTTAGTCTCATGATGCAGAACATCTGTAACATCCATAGTAACAAACTGAATGGCTTCTTTCTTTGCACATCTATGTCCAATAATACCCAACATTTTAAGATCATAGGTAGGCAGGTTGACCTTAAACTTTTCAGTTTGTCTCAAGCAGATCTCGAGCAATTGCAGTCCCAAAATGTATGAAGCAGATCTAACCTGTCTTTCTTTGCATCTTAAAAATATATGGTCATTTATGTACTGCATTAACTTACTTGACTGTTGAGACCAGCAACCCATATAAATATATTTCAGTTGATTTTACATTAGCATTGGAGACATTGTTAGCTACTGCAGATAAGATAACTGCAGTCTTATTTTAATGTCCACATAGTGATTCCTTAATATAATTATAGAATTTAGTTATGTAAAGATTTAGCAACAAGGTTTTGTAGATCATTTGCTGTAAACTATAGAAAAAGCATAACTATTTCTATATTTTCTGTGTATTGGGTTTTGTTTAGAACTGTATCAAAATTGCCAGTAGTGTGATGGAACAGGTTTATTTCATACAAAAGTATCAAAGACTAATACTCTGAAAGTTGTATCAATAACCTTTGAAGAGGTTAAGACCGGGATTTTAGATACAGGCATGGGTATTCATGTCACTACCTCAGTCTGCATTATATTTGGGTTATATTAGAGGTGGGTGTATGATTATGACTTCTGGTCAGGCCAACACTTACTTACTGAGTTATTATTGCATCAGAAGTAGATATTCTAAACTATTTTTATGGCAGCAAACTTGGCAGTATCAAAACTCCTTGCAGTGTGGGGGGGGGGGGGGGGGTAGATGACTGATTTCATATTCAGTTCTTAGCTTCACTGAAACGCCTAAATTGATACTAATACTTTTTGCTGCAATCTGTAACTGTTTGCCCTGTTGTCATTTTTGTGACTGTTTTAAGAAATCTCAGATGGTTACTGATATGTCGTTAATATGTATCAAGCATAGTGCTTTACAATCATTTCCATATCATAGGCTGATATATTCCATTCACCTTGGCCATATGACCTTTACTCGGGCTGGGATATAAGTACCTTTACTAATTCAAGATAACAACATAAGTAAAATGTCTGTACATTTTAACAGACAAATCAATATTTTTGTGACTATATAACTGGCATGGCCAAACTTCCATTAAGTGAGGGGGGGCAATTAAGCAATGTAAAATTCAACACTGAGGTACATCATTCTCTAAGTTCTTTTGAGAAGTTCCAAAGACTAAAATATATTTCCTTTTATAGATAGTTGCCAAAACACAGGGTTTCTCAGTCATTTCTCTATTATTGTCTGTCATACTGTATTATGTTTGATTCCTATTACAGGTGGTTACATGACTTCTGTTCAGTTTGGGGTAGAGATTATCTGTCCAGTAAAAAAAAAAAAAAAAAATATATATATATATATATATATATATATATATATATATATATATATATATATATATATATATATATATATATTTATATACATTTGTAGACATAGATAGATAGGTAGATATTTTTGCAGAGTTATCATTACATCAGAAGTAAACATACTATATATTTTAATTAAAAATGTAGCATGACAAACTCAAGAGGTTAGGTACAAACCCATATATCACCCAGTGAATAGCCAACTGGCTCACAAACAGGACCAAGGAAGTTAGAATTGAGGAGTCCACCTCTACAAGAGGCCAGCCACAAGTGTAGTCCCTCAGGGATCAGTCCTTGGACCGCTCTTTTTTGGCATTTACTTCTCAGAAGTCAAGAGCAATGTCAGTGGTCTCTGGCTGACTAGATTTGCAGATCATTGCAAATTAGGAGCTGGCACTGAATCTCACATTGACACAAATGTTGTTCAGGAGGGGCTCTCAGAGACAAACAACTGGTTTCAGAGCCATGGACTAAAATTAAATGCCAAGAAATGCATAATAGTATCCTTTGGGAAATCATCCATCCCTGGTAACTATCATATTGACAACATACCTTTTAAAGTTGACCCAGTAGTCAGGGACTTAGGGACACACATAGATAGTAATCTAGCCTTTGATCATCACATGTCTACAGTGGTGAGGAAATCATTCTATGTTGCACAACTTATAAACAAAGGTATGGCATCTAAGTCCAAGGAAGTCATTGTTCCACTGTATATGGCATTCATCAGACCTATCATTGAGTATAATGCACCTTTGTTATGTACCTAACCAGGCATATCCAGCAACTGGAACGTTCACAGACGTTCCTCACTAAAGGAATACAGGGCGTACGTAATATGTCCTATGCAGACCATCTCAAGGCTATATGCCTGTATTCTGTCTCTTACAGGCTTTTGAGGGGAGATCTATTCCTGGTATACTGGGCATTGTCAGACCAAACTATGATGGACCTCCTGCATATCCACAAAACAAACAGAACCAGAATTACCCAATCTAAAGACTTAAACCTTGCCTGTGATATAAATAGGACCTGCTGGAGAGATGGTATGTATCCCAGAGACTACACTGTCTAAGGAACAGGCTCCCCATCCCTTTGAAACATAGTTCCTCCCTAACCCAATTCAAGTGCAACTTGGACAATTGGATGGGAAACCAGAAATTCATTCCTAGTTTGGCACCTATGTCTCTAATGCAAACAGGTAACCTGTAAATGATTCATCTCCCAGGCCCATGCTTACACTTATTAAGGGTATCAGAACTTGTCAGAGGTTTGGGATGCATGGCCAGGCTTAAAAGGTCCCTTGTGGTCATTAGCTAAGTAAACACCTATGAACCTATAAACCTATGAACCTATGAGCATCAGCAAAATTGCATGCATTGGAGATCAATTTTTCTATCTGTTAAATAAAGCACATAACTACAGAGAATTCCTTAAAGGTAAACTGATAGTAGTAGAATCATTTTGTAGCAACATATCCTGTTATATTTCTTACAGGTTTTGTAGAGGCTTAAAAAGAGATTAGGACATGATATTTATATTAGTACTATAAGTAGGATTTTCCAGGCAGTTCTCTAAATAATCTGGTATATTACTTTATCATTCCTTTCCATTACTAGTGGGAATAACACTTCTGTTCAGATGGTAGTATAAAATTATTGTTCAGAATATACCTTTAGTGAGCTGTCACTAAGAAGTAAAAAGATCTTATATGTACCAACAAAGTTTGTGACTAAAATGTGGTTGTCGATAAATTTTCATGTGATTAGGAAGATAATTTACTCATCACAGTTCAGCAATGCAATACAAGGAAATCCATAAAAAGAAAAATAATAACATTAGGTCCATTTTATAATAGAATATCATGTTGCCATTTTGCAAAACATTTGTTCAGAAAATTTAAAGGTGGGATAGACATATGGTGTTTGTACATAATTAGCAAAAATAGATTTTGTCAGGTATTGCCCTACATTTTCTTAACATGATTGTCCCTGATTTACTGATTCCTACTTTACACCATTATGTATGTGCTAAGGAATTTGATGAGGTAGTAGAGGTCAATAATAAAACTGTGACTATTTCTTTCCATTTTCTAGCCCCAGTACATGTAAGTCCTGTCTTACTTGCTCCATGTGAGCCATAATAAGATCTTGAGCTCCATTACCTGAGAGGGCAAGGATGTTTGCTATAACACAGGTGGTACTGCATGCCCCTGTTTGACAATGGACTTCTGTTTGGTGAACATGTTTCATTTTATAATGCTAACCTCTTCTACAATAATTCTATGTACTCATCCTTGGAAATATCTATGGAGATGAGCAGACAGGGAGGACTCTTCTCAGTGGTGAACAGGCTTCAGTCTATCTTACCATACAGAAATATTTTTGATTGAAGATTACATATTAACTACTCAGTAATTTGCCACCAGATTTACCCTAATCGGGTTAAGTGATGCTCAATGTGTACTCCTTAGGACATTCTATGAAACTTCTAAGATCACACTCTGAGGGTATTTTACATATCCTTATGCCAGAAGCAGCTCCTAAAGATTCATGAAAATTTGTCATTTCAATTTGGATATGCAGACATTTATATACATGAAACAAAAATAGCTAAAATAGTAATTTAGAGAAAGACCACAGGAAAAATGGTCCTCAGTAGTTTTAGCATGTGTTGGACTTCGATAAAATAACCATCAGTCTGACTCCTTAGCTGCTTTGTACTGGGTGAGTTTAAAATATACCTCCATAATATCCTAACTATAAGTTATGTTTGTTGTGTTGGTACTTGCTGCTGACAGCATACAACACAGCTTTAACTGCTTCTACTGTCTTAACAGCATACAATGAGCAACTTGTGTGTATGGTAATGGTTGTCAGTATACCTTGCATATCCATGTATTGCAAGGGTGTCTCCTGTTTCACAGTATCAGTGAGGTTGACAAGATTGTACTTCTGTTTATTGGTTGAGTTCTATTCTTTCTGTCAGAGGTGCAACAAGTAGCACACTTGCATTTGTTGCAGAAGGCTGTGGGTTCTATTCCCAGAGCATGGAAATGGACTGCTGACACTGCAGTGCAGCAAAAGGGTGGTGCTGCACTGCCTGGCAAGTCATCTTTCAGATGAGATGTTAAACCAAGGCCTAATCTGCCTGATTTGGTGGTAGCTCAGTTGGATATAAAAGATCTCATGGCACCTATTAGTAGAATAAGTTTTCTGAAGCCCTGAACAAATTTCCAGGTATAAATACCACCTTGGGTCTCCCCTGAAAAGAGGCTACTAGCCTAGGGGGACTAACCCAATCAACAAAGACTAGACAAATAGATAACATATTAAAAAATTGGACTGGGGCGGCAATCACTTCCCTGAAAACTGTTTATTTCATTTTCTTATATCAAGACAGCATCTAAGAAAAAAAAAAGTTTTTATGGCCTCTCTAAAAACCAGGATGCATAACCTGATTGATTGTATCATTACATCAGTTTTGCAATATTCTAATATGTCCCCTCAACCATATAGAAAATTTGCTTGATGTATCAGATCAACAAACTGTCCATTACATACCAAGACTGTATTTATTAAGCATTGCAGCAAAACAAATGCATCTGACATTTCATTTCACACCTTAAACGTTTTCATACTGCCATACAAAAACAAATATATTCTCTATGTACTGTAGCAAAAAAAGTGTTTATAAAGTGTGATTGGTCAATTGCAGTTTTGATGCCTATAGATATTCTTCTTACTAACAGAAGAGACTTTGTTATTTTCTATGCTTCTTCCATATTCCCAATCCATTTGCTGCAGCCTTCTGAGTAACTTCCAGCTGTCTCACCATCTTAAAAAATCTAAATATTCTTACCTTTTCTTCTAGATGTAAACCTTTATGGTGCAGGCATCCTAGTAACTGATTCATTGTTAAGGCTAAGGAACGCAGTGTACATGAAGGCAGATATAGTTGAGCCAGAAACCATCATATCACACCAGTTAATCAGTTATCTATCAGTAAAAGTTGTATGTAGTAGTATCAGGCACATAGACCAAACACTTCTGCACTTCATTCACAATCCTCCCAACCAAAACTTGAGTTGTACCATATGAAGCTGCTGGTCTCTACCAAAAGTCACAAAAATAGAGCGAAATTGAAAATCTCCCTTGAATAATAGTGCAGGGATATAGTCGCATTGTCTCAAACAAGCCAGCTATCTCTTTTCTTTCAGGCCTATTTCAGAAACCAAATCACTCACAGCAAAAACATATGTCTTGACCCTATATGACTGAGCATACATGGATAAGACTGTCACTTTTGCAACTGTTGCAGGTTAGAAAGGCCATTTTTTTTAAGAAGGCCACTTTAGAAGAAATTTTATTTCCCCAAAGTGCAGTAACCACTGCATAGATTATTAGTGAAAGATTTCTGGCACAAGCATTCCTGTATGAAGGGTGTGGGAGTTTGTCAACATTAGAAAATTCAAAATGTGAATTCCATCTCAAAACTTCTTTTTCATATTCAAATAATATTCAAAATCCTGATATCCAAAATTATGACAAGGAATGCTATGTAAAATAATGCCTGAGATCTCCTCTGATTTTGTTTTGCTAAATACTGATCATCTGGTTTCTCAGGCTGGGATATCATGTCCCACTCTCTGCATCTCATTCTGTTTCCCTTCTGATGTTACACAATGATTATTTTGATTTTCTTTGAAAGAACCTGATCTGCATATCCAGATATATTAAATGTTTTAAAACTGTCTTACCAGTTGGATATTTGTCTGAAAGTTACCAGAATTTTTTAGAATATTAACTCTTGTTTTAATTGGAAGTCTACCTCATGTATCTCTCCTCTCACTCCTTTCTGCTTTCTTGACAGATAATTATTACTGTGTACTACCTAAATTAGCAGTTAGACAAGATGCTCTATATTTTGACCCACCATACCTACAGAGTGTTTGACAAGCTATATCTTTCTTTGAATTTTTTAGATTACACATTTACTGCTTTCTCTGGTATGTCATTAATCAGTGAGATTTTATTGTTTATTTGGCTAACTCACAATGGAATTAAATAAATATTTTTTGATGAAGTGTTCCAGTATTAGTGACTGATATAATAAAATAATTGCACTTACTGTATTAAGATTTGTAATTGTACAAAGCCCCCACCATCCATAACCATAACCATGTCCATACCATAACAGTTAATACCCTCCTCGTTTCCTTCATCTCCTAACTTTCCACTCTCTGTTCCTTTCCACCACACAACCTTTCTTACCACTCTCGCCTTCTTCAACATTCACTGTTCACAACTTTCTGCTATGCCCCTTTGTCAAGTTTCTTCTCTTTTACTCTCCTCCTTCACCCTGTCTTTTACACTACCTATTTCTTTACCCCCACATTCTTCCTTTCCCCATTTGTTCTCTTATATCCTTTAACTTAGTTAACTTAACTTAACTTAACTTAGTTAACTTAACTTAAGTTAACTTAGTTAAACCTTTAGTTTAATGGTTCTACTTAGCTTAGTACCTGTACAATATCATCTATATCAAGCAGTGACATAATGTTTACCCATACTGCTATGTATATCGTAGTGAATTACTTGTAATAAGTTATGCTGTTTGATATTGTATACTATTGTAAAAAGTGTGTACTGATTGATTTTATATATTCTTAATGTGTATCTTTTGGAGCTTTTCTCCCCAGGCCTTCACTGAAACTATGCTTGTCTTGGCCAAGTGGACTATCCCGACAAACAAATGCCAATAAATAAACAAATAAATAAACAAATAAATAAGATTGTTCCACATGTATTATTTAGCTTCAGGTTTGGCAAAGGCACTCCTTTGCCACCTAATTTTCTTTTGGTACCTTCCATGACTGTATTTAAGGAAATACTGTACTGTATGATAATTCCTGTAAATGACACGTTTTGCTAATGACATACCTCCGGATTTACTATTCTTCCATGCAGGTCTAGCTTAGTCCTGCACAGAAGCAGCCATGTAGGAGCAAGATGGCAGCGCACCATGCATATTAATGAAGGCGCGCTGCCAGAGCTCTTAATCTTATATGGAGAGTGTAAGAGTGCAGGGGGCATGTATGAGAGCAGAGCTCTCAGAATATACATGCCCATGCAATGAAGAATAGCAGAAAACCCTAAAAGAATGAGCAAGACTGCTCATAGGTGTCCGCATACCCCCAGTAACATCCCCTCATGTGTACAAGAGCAATAGTAAACACAGAAATATAAAAATACTTTTTTATGAAACAGATAAAATTTAACCATAGGCACATGGGTTTGCCCATCACTTAGCTAGGGGTAATGCAGCTTAAATGGAAGAAGAGGATAAAAAGGAAGATATATGCAAAAGAAGTAGTATAGCAATAGTGTAGTGGGCAGAGCATTCGCCTTATGAGCAGTCATTCCCAGTTCGAGTCCCACTGCAGCACATTCCATTTTCCATGTAAAATCACGTTATGACCATTATTTTTAGTTGCATAACCTACTAAATAACATATATTTGTGAAATGGAATACTGCATTAAATGCAGATGTGAGATGTCAGTGTCATAATGTTGCAAAGTCCACAGATAACCACATGTGCTCCATACAGTATATGTACACAGGAATCAGGGATACAAATGGAAGGTAAAATGTGTAATGAATGATAACTCCATACAGCTTCCAAATCCCCCACCTTCCCAAGAACCATTAGACATTACTGTCTAAATTACTGCAGTGCAAAGCGAGAGTAAGCACTATTAAGCAGTAGTAAGTGGGAGTAAAAATATGTAAGCACCAGTAAGCATACCTCTCAACCTGGAAATGGCAAAAATCTGTACAAAGGTCCATGAAAATAGGTACAAATCTGTACGCTGATTAACATACAATTTGCATACATAATTATGTAACCCCGCCCACTCCAACAGAATTGTGGGATATCAACTTTCAAATGCAAACTGAAGAACAGATGACCAAGATATGGCCTCAGAGTCCCCCTACAACCATTCCGAAGTCCCATTTTTTGGATATTTCGCCCCATTTACCATAAACACTGTATTGTGCATATTGCTTTACTTCCACAATGATTACTTGGATGGATTTCTTTAAAACTTTTATTTTACATTTTATAGTATAAACACTAATAGCTATCTGCTAAACAAAGCAACACAGCCTTACAATGAAAATAGACACCCTTAAAACTTCTCTGCCCTTGAAACTCACATTCATTGAAACAGCATTGAAACCCACATTCAAAGAAAATGCATCTGGCCAGTGGCGGATAAAGATTACCTTTGCTTTGGGTTGTTTTCAAATCATAGGCCCCTTGCACATGAAACATACATGTGTTCTTTCATACACCTTCCTGACTGTAATAAATTATGTTCCTTGTATAATACAGCACACTTGTTAGAGCATGTTTTAAATTTATTGTTTTGAACATTTTTCCACTAAGCAGTGAAACTGCCCAATTCAGAACATTTCCATCACAGAAGTCTAGTCAAACTTCTACAATCCACCAGTATCAGTAAATATGCACACTTTCTGTGGAAGTAAAAGTCATCTAAATAATTCCACATTAAAGAGATCTGTAATTAATGAAGAGGTTGCTGCTAGCAAACAACTTTAGATTTTGTTGCTTCATCTACAAATAAAATGCCTGAGGAGTAAATTGCCTATGTTACACTAAAAATGATAAGCTAGGAATATTGCAATAGGGAATGGATGGCAAACTGATAACAGGTTCATAGTTACACTAAAGAGGACATTCTCTGGACTGCAGCATCCACCCCCTTTAAAAATACAACACAGTACAGTATCAGCAACACACAGCCTTCTGCATCAAAAGAAAGAATTCAACTACCTGTTATGCCAAGTCCGTTTGTGTTGTTAGTAGCACAAGCAGTACTAAATTTCTCTCCCCCTAAAGAACTATGCAGCACAAGAAATCTGAAAAAGCCAAAATTTATTGGAGGAGGGCGGGGCAAAGACCCAAAACTAGGGACACATTTTTAAACATTGCTTGTATAATCTTAGAAACGTTGCTGGAATAAAATGTTTTGCATTACCATGCCTTTCCTGAAAAATAGAAAGACTGAAACTTAAATGGCTATCATTATTTAGTGAATTCAGTTCTCACTGATTTGCCAGAACATTTTAAGAGGAACAGACAAAAAGTACGTTTCAGACATTCTGTAAAATAATCACAAGTGTTGGGGTATGGGTAGAGAAGTTAGGCTCTTGCTCATTGTACTTAAGGCTCAGAGCTTGAGTTTCAGTAACCCTAACCATCATTTACACCATCATTTACACCTAACTGGAGCATTTTACACACACACACACACACACACACACACACACACACACACACACACACACACACACACACACACACACACTCCATCAAATAAGATATGAAAGGAGCTGCCATCAAATAAAATATTAACCGCACACACTGACAAGTGTAACATTTGAATTAGTAATCTGCTTAATACACAAACCACTCTGCTCAAATAAAATAATGAACCTTAGCACATTGCTTAATACACCGGAGTGGAGTTGGCTGCCAATAACGAACCCCTCTGCTGTGAATAATAACCACTCTGCTTAAAATAAAATAATAACCACTCTGCTTAAAATAAAATAATAAAAACACACCATGACACCAAAAATGCTTAGCAGTACATTGCTTAAATAAAATAGCTGCCGCCACCAATAGCGAACCACGCACATTTGAATTATCTTCTTAAATAACGAACCACTTTGCTGCCAATAACCACTCTGCTAGTCTGCTTAAAATAAAAGTAGCCAATGTCTTTATCAGATAATGTATCTGACAGAGACTCTGCACAATTCAGTGTCATAGAAAATACTTTCTTAGAATCCTTTATTATATTACAATCTTCTTGTGAATGTGAATACAGTAATTGTGTGTTTTGTTTGCAGGCTTAAACACTTATCCTTCATGCTCCAGTTCATATTATTATAAGGTCATTTTTACATAAAAATGATAGATGCCCCCGTCCCAAAACACACACTTCTCTGACAGGTATTTTCTTAATCCTTACTTCACACTCACAGTACTTACTTCGCAGAATAATCGCATCCAAACAATTTCTTGATTCTGATGGCGACGAATGATGCTGTATAATCCAACAATCTTACCAGTCCGATAAATTATGTGATAATGATAAAAGAGCAGCCAGAATATGAAATACAAGTTAATCCAACACCGGCAGCAACTGTTTGTTGCCATTCCAGGTTCCCGCTCGCATTTCAGACAGGCCAGAAATGTGTGAGCTCCTTGAGCTCAATCCGACAGGCTGAGAGAGTGAACTGACATCATCGCGCAGGCTGGTAACCCTGAGGGAGCTGACGTCATCACGTGCGCAATGACGTCAGCTCTAACAGCCGCGAAAAATTAAAAACAAAAGAAAAAAATCGGAACTGAAGGGGTGCCACTCGGGAATCGTGGCACCCCTTCATTTGAACCCCAAAACTCGGTAAAAACCGAGCAATTCGGCACAGTTGAGAGGTATGCCAGAAAGCGGGTTTAAGCCCATTTGTGTGTGGGTAAGCAATGTACACACAGGTTAAGCAATATGGAAGCTAACTCTCTGTAAACATATTTCACCGAAGGTTAGCATATCTTACCCTTGCGCAAACCCACCCAGACCCACTTGCAAGTGCTTAAAAGTGCCTTAATCACTCAGTATCCAACAGCCACTGTTCAGCCCAGCAACAAAATGAACAGCCCTGGAGGTCTTGAACCCAGGACCCTATACACTATAGTCACAGTAGTTAACCACCAAGCCAATACAGCAGTACATAAGACTGAGATATCACCAAACAAATCCTCACTATAGTAAAATCAAACTGAAGATGTAAAAGGAATCAATATACAGTCATATGTTCTATAAACTATGGCATAGCATAAATATGTGAACTGGAGTACTGAAGTAATCAAAGATGTGAGGTGTAATTGTAATACAGTGTTGAAGTTCCCTATTAAACACAAGGACCCCATACAGTGTACGTACACATGAATCATGAATACCAGACATATATATAACATGTAATGAATAATAAATCAATGCCAAAAAGCAAATATAATGCAAAGTAAATATTAAGCAATGCTAAGCATTGCACAGGCCAGCTTAGTAGGTGTAAGCAATGTGTATGCCAGCTAACTCAATTTGCCCAGTGGTATACCCCTTTAAACACTGCCAACCTTAGGTAAGCAGGTCTGCCCATAGCTTAACCTTTTCAAAACCATCCAATCACTGAAAAGTTCAGGGAAATTGGCCCTTCTTAAAACCAACAGGTGGGAACACATCTCATAACAGGTTGTAGCTTCCCCTTGCAAGTACCATGTCAGGAAGGGGAGAGGAAGTGCACTTTTGGGTGCAGTGCTGGGGCATCCAGGAGTCCAGAGTCATGGCAGGACTCCTTGTCAAAGACCATGAGCAGAGATTGCTGCATGGCCAGTACCATTTCCCAATATAAGGTGGAAGCCTGGGACCATCTCGCCAGTGACGTCACCAGTGCCACTGGCATACCCCAATCTGGTGAGCAGGTCAGATATCACTATGCTGACCTGAAGCAGTGAAAGGGGGATCTCTTGGATCATTGGATCCAAGAGGCTGGGACGGCAGGGGTTGTCCCAGCTGTGTGTAAGTATCACTCCACTACCTGTTTAATAATTGCCAGCTCATGTATATTATGGACAGGTATGGTTAAATATTCCTCTTATGTCCTTCACAGTGGCAAGTGAGTGGGCCGTGAACCAAGAGGCCCATGGATGTCACCTGGAGAGGTTATGATGCAAGGCAGGTTAGTAATACTCTTGCATGTACTGTCACAGGAAATAAATCTAAAAGTATT
>NC_056731.1:1427757729-1427777729 GCF_019279795.1 Protopterus annectens | reverse complement strand
GTGAAACTAGTATGTACACACAAACCCTGTAACACTGGTGCTATACAATGCATGCAGCACTTCTCACACTCTGTCTGTAGTTCTGGAACCACCTACAAATATGTAGCTGGCCTGAGTGTGCAGGTTCTCCTGTAAGAGGTATTGCTATCTGCTGTCTGTAACACTGCTGCCCACACACAGGAATGACGTCCACCATACAGGAAAGGTAAAGGGACCACACCCACATGATGTAGGGGTGTATAGTAGTTGGTTGCCATTTCAGTGGTAACTGGAAGTACTACACATCATGCTACATGCAAGTAGCAAGTGAAGGACACTGATTGGTGCAGTGGCCATCACCTGATCATGTGCATCACCTACAAAATTCATGCTGCAATCTATTCAAAGCAGCTCAATCCATTTACTGGAAAGAGACCAAGATAGAGAGAGAGAGAGAGAGAGAGAGAGAGAGAGAGAGAGAGAGAGAGAGAGAGAGAGAGAGAGACAGTGTGTAAGGCACAAACAAACTAACAAAAAAAAAACATCATCAACCAAACCATCCAGGAGATTTCATTCCCAGAATAGGTATGAGATGTATATATGCATGTGTTTGACCGTAGTACTTGGTCCATAATAATGGGATAGATGATGTGGAATGATTTATATGTGGCTTCAGGTGTTGTTGTAATGATGTTCAGCTGAACAACTGCTAAGGACAATAGAGTCTGTCCCTGTGGGTAGTGACCATACCCGTCAACCATGCAGAGCAGCACTGACTGATAAGATGTAAGCCATCACAGTGTGTATTGTGTAATGGGAACTATGTATATTACTGTGGCCTATAGCTGGTGGAGGAAGTAATGCCATAATGATGGACACATGGGTTCCACAGCCCACCACTTGCAAGATACTCAGGTTAACCTGTATTGTAGCATGCAAGAATGCCATAGGTGTGCTATAGGGTTACCTGCAATCTGGTCCTACATATATCCTCTTACTATCAGGCTGTGTCCATATGTGGCATCTTTCTGTGTTTTAGCAAGGCAGAACATTAGCTGCTGTGCAGGAAAGTGTTGTGACATTGTGGACCTGATAACTTTATGTACCCCATATATAGGTATGCATATGTGTGTATATATATGTATATATATATATGTTGATATATATATATATATATATATATATATATATATATATATATATATATATATATATATGGGTTCCCTTGAGAATCTCAAACTACTGAAATCCCGAATTTCAGTAGCCCGAGACCAGAAGGGCAAAAGTGTGGAATACCAAAACCCCAAAAGCGCGAAATTCAAAATCCCAAAGTTCAGAGATTTTTGAATTAGCAGTTCTAGTGTTGCGGTGTGTGAGTGGGTGGTTGGAGATGTACGTAAGTGTTTGTGTTTTACGGGTTTTGGGTACGGGCTTTAGTGTGTGTCTGTGTGTTTTGTTAGTGTGATATGTGTGTGCAAGGGGAATGTAGCTTGTGTGGTGGTGTTGTGTGTTTGTCTGTGTAGTGCAATCTCAGAGTTAGTATATTTAAGTAGGGGGGTGTGGGGTCGCAGCCCTCCACATTGGGGGTGCAGGGGTGCTTGCCCCCCTGCTTGTATGTAGGGTTGGTGTTTGTGTATGTGAAGGGAGGTGTATGTTTGTGTCTGCGGTATGTTTAGTGTATAAGTCATGATTTTAACTTTCGCTCTTCTGAGGTATCGAGTTTATGGATTTTCGGCTTCATGGTCTCGAGATACTGAAATTTGAGATTTCAGTATTTTGAGATTATGAAGTGAATCCATATAGATATATATATATATATATATATATATATATATATATGTATGTCCACAAATATACAGATACCCATGCGTAGACATATATATAAACACATATATACATTATATATATCTACACATATATACATATATACCTATATGCACATGTCTACATATATAGAAACACACACATAAACATACATGTATGTAAATACATGTCCTCTATATTACCACCACAATGCTGCATGATATGTGTGAGGAAACACCACACATAGCAATACACACATATATATACAGCTGTCAGTGTGTGTAACATGAATGGGTATGTCACGTGAACCCCTTGTTGGGACCACATTACCCTTGTCTGTGAAATATGGAATGGGAATATGGGGAAGTATGGCAGGTATAGTTGTGGAGGTGGTCAGGGTTGGTAGATACAGAGGACAGCCTACAGGGTTGGTATGTGACACATGTGGTGGGTAAACACCCTGGATGGTGTATGTGGTCTGTGATGTGGATGACCCATGGGCCCCAATATGGACACAATGGGAACAAGCCTCCCACCCACTGCTACTCACAACAGCAGTCCACATCCCAAAGGTGGCTGGCCTGGAGGCTGAGCAGGAGGAGCATGTGGGCCCTGTGAATGTGTACTGGGTGTCTCAAGGTGATGTAGCACATCCCACATGTGTCTGTTGACCCCGTTATGGAACAGAACCTGGACCTGACCTCGGGAGACAAGATCATATCTGTGTGTGCCTCTGGGGGAGGACAGCATACCCTCAGTTGATTCCACCTGAAGGTATTGCTGGATCAGTACATGAGGAGGCCCCAGGGTCACACCTGTGTCCATCTTTATATCTTTCAGGCAAGATGTCCCATGGAAGACTTTCAGTGTATGCAGCAGCAAAAAATGACATTCTGGTGAGCTGCCTAATACAGCACTACCCTGTATTGTTTGGCCGGGCCACCCATGATCAGCAGGAGTGGACTGTCCTGTGGAACGACCTAGTCCACAGGGTCAATGATGTCAGACTGCATAACCGCAGTTATGAACAGATCTGGCATCATTGTTCTGACCTGCTTCATAATGCCCATCATTGTGCTGCTGCAGTCCAGGGGATAACCTTGCCACAGGGGGGGGCATGCCATCCATCCCCCCTGACACATGTGGAGGAGCTCCTAGCCAGCCTTGTGGCACCTGCCCATCCGCATAGCCACCAACCGCCAGACCCCTTTGTGGAAGCTACCCACACACCAGCTGAGGAGCATGCAGGTAAGGCAACAGGGCACATCAGTAGACCACTGTCACATATACATGCTCATCTGTACAGGTAGATCATGCATATCTGACATATCATAGATATAGTTTGTTGCATGTGCATATGTGGTAATACTGTGGACATGTACTGTTGATGTATTGTAATGCTGCACCCACCTTGTAACATTGCCACAGATGGAGTCACTGACTTTGCATTTCTTACCCTCTTATGTAGGTCGCTCTGGTACACCATCAAGGCAGCAGCTTGTAGATGTTGAATATGGTTTATGTAGATGCTTTCCAATACAAGGGGCATGCAATGGCTATGGTATATTCCATGCACACATCTAACACACCTACCCAGAATGCATGTCATACATGTGCACGTATTGTTGCTATTAAATGCATGGCATCACATTGATGAACACAATGGGGTATTGGAAGGGTAGGTCAGACACCTGCAACATAACTAACATCCTGTCATTGTTGAATGTGTCCACAGGGAGTAGCAATGGTGGGAGACATGGCCTACAGTAAAGACATGTTTGGAACAACACCCATATACAGTGCAACACCAGTGTATATACCTGTAGAACAATGGCAACTGTTGCAGAGTTACACTATGGCATAAGATATTACTGTGGTCAACATTATCAGCTGGGGATAGGCTGTAAAATGTGCTGTTCATTGTATGGTACACTGCAAAGTGACACGCATGTGCAGGCCTTAGTTGTCAAACATCTGCAAAAAGGCTGAAGGTGGGGGTGTCATGTCAGCATGACACACCAGTGCACTGCAGCAGGGATCCTAAGGATGCTAAGAATGGCTGTATCTGCACATAGTCAGGTTCAGGAACTGTGGCAAACGTAACCCTACCCCCACAGCAATAGTGATGGCAGTGTGTGAACACCAAGGGATGTGCACATGAGTAGACCTTGCAATCATGTAGATTAGGGGACAAGTGTAGGGCAGACTGAACATACACTGGCAAATGCAGATGGCCCACGCCAGTATACCCCTGCCAGGAGTAGTGACTGCTGTAGTACACATAACATTAGGCACAACAAACCATCATGATAAGGGTGTGCACACATATTCCCACACTGAGTGTATGCATCGTAGTCAGCATCCGCACACCTAACACAGTTCGTAGAAACTGCATGTGAAATTATAGGACATATGTCACATATCGGGCTCATGTACTATTAAGATATGGGGTGATGTGGTCCCATGGCAGATCAAGGATGGGTGCACCCTATAAATAAGGGTGTGTACACCACCGTTTGCCATGATATGCTCTGATGGTTGTCAGTGTAATAGTATTGGATTGGTCATACATGGTCCACTAATGTTGAGAGCTAAAACTCAGACATCAGGCATTCACAAATGACATCTGTCCACATATCATCCCAGATATGTGTTGCTGAAAAACATAGGGGCTGTGAGCATTAAAGCTGACAAAACTGTAACACAGTACTACACATTCAGTAATGGGTTGTACACCTGTGATGTGTGGTGCATAGTACATGGCAGGGTGCAAAACAGGTGCACAGCAATATTGTGTACATAGGTGCAGTGGTATCCAGGGGACAGGGCATCACCTAGTGACAGAGAACATGCATCACACAAGTGTATACTGTTGCTATCATGGAGTCACTATAGTGACACTGCATGCTATTGTGTACTATATGTTATGCATGTTGATAGATGGGTAATAGGAGGACTGTGTGTACTATCGTTTTGCAACCTCACCTGTATTTGTGTGTGTATGCATCCTCATGGGTAGATAGTTTGTCTGTATGGTCACTCTGGTGAAGTGCAGGGAGGTTGATGCATGTAGGATGCATGTGTGCATGTGGTGTGGGTGGTCATGTATGCACATGTGTGATTATGGGGTTGTTCATACAGCAGTACCTCTCTTTGCAATTGTGTAGTACATGGACATGGACTGCCACATTACACACCAGGAATACATGTTATGTATGTAATCACAGGACAACTGACAGTATAATAAGGTCTGTAGCATGGAACAGGCATTGAGAGGGAAAGTAGACACCAGGTATACCCTTACTATCGCATTTAGCAGAGAGGTGACTGACAACCCACATATGCAGCACTACAGATGCATTGGGGAAGTACTAGTCAACACCAGGGAGTGTATCCATATATTACAGTTGTCAAATGATAGGCTGATTGAGCAGCATACCTGGCATGTACTGAGCAATACATACACATGACACTCCAGTGTGTAATATTATGGAGTGAACATAGTAGCCCACACATATAGGGGCTATGCTCATGATATCCAGACATATGCAGGGTGAACACTGAATGACAGCAGTGAGGCCATCTAAAACCACTACACACAGGTCAGGCAGGTAATGTAGTAACAGGTCTTGTGTTGTGATCACTTGTCTAGGCATTTAGAGGACTGATATGTTAATGAGTGGTATCACTGTGTTTATGTTACCAAGTGTGATGCATGATGGCGAACACATGTAAATATATGTGGGACTGGCTTAAAGTCATGGGTAGGTAGGTATTACGGGTGTGCGTGTGTGTGTGTGTGTGTGTGTGTGTGTGTGTGTGTGTGTGTGTGTGTGTGTACTGTTATGCAATGCTGTACAGGTTTTAAAGTGCATTTATTGTTTTTCCCCACAGGTGGCGAGGTGGGTCAGGGTCCCTCCTGCATGCAAACTGACGTTGGTGTCCATACAGAGACCGAAGATGATGACAGTACTGTTGAAGCATAGGTAGGGTTGTCAGGGGCTGAAACATCGCCATCATTTGACATCCCTCTTTTAGCCACCCCAACCCCGCACACAGTTTCAGTGCCTATACATACCCCATCACCAGTGGCCATAGCTGAGGGACAGCTGGCGTTTGGTGGCAGTGCACAGGAAAGTGTTGTAACCATACCTACTGTGTCTGGTCACAGCAGGTATAGCTGGATGTCCGGCAGAGCACCACATAGGCAGATCTCCTACGGTGCTTGTGGTAGGGCTGCTGGTTATCATGCCCCTGGTAGACACTACACATCTGGTACCAGCAGGCACATGTTTCAAGCTGTCATGGTGGTGCAGGCACATATCGAATGTTACACCACACAGGACCTGAGGCTGCAGAGGGCTGCTTTCACATCTGCAAGTGACACCACCCATGAACTGGCTGGTGCTATCCATGCATTAACTGAGTTCATGGCTAGACAGTCTGGTGAGATGATGGCCCTCATCAACCGTGGTCTGTCCATGCTTGAACGTGTGGTGGGAGTGCGGCGACAGCTGCATGGACGTAGACCAGCAACACCAACAGCTGGCAGTCAACGTGGACATGCTAGGACACCAAGGGGCTCCTGTAGTGGCAATACCGGCCCGGCGCTGCAGGGGAGTGCTATCCACACCACACCACAGCAGGCCATGAGCATGTGGTCATGGCCAGTTCCAGGAGGGACCTGGTTCCAGTGGACATTTTTCATTATCAGGTGAGAGTAGCACATCTAGGCCTGTACCTGGATGTGCTCATGAAACCCCTGGCAGGCACAGTCCACATGTCCGTGGCCGGAGGCAGTGAACTGCACATCCTGGCAGGTATGGTCTTCAGCTGTCCATGAATACCTGTGTAGGGCAGCCACATGGCAGAACTGTGTGCATGTAGACCCACACACTATACAAACACACCTAGGGCAACTCCATACCTACACACACCACATCACCACACCCAGTTCACCTCAGTACACCCCTCACCCACACACATGGTGTCAAATGTATGGCCCACTGTCAGCCTCTGGCAAACCAACAACACAACCTGTGCATATGATGATACCTGTGCCACATTCCTGTCATCCATACCATTGATGGAGGGACAGGCTAATATGGTTCTGATGCACATGGTGGCTGTACTACAGTGTACCACAGTACTGCAGTGTAACATGTTGTAAGGAGTAAAGTGTAATGCATATATGTCAAGTAGTGCAGCCGTCCAGCAATGTTGCATTATAGCTGTAACACTGGTTGATTGTGGTCTCTATAATGTTATCCATTTGTGTTGTAAGTGTACATGTGTCAGCACGAGGATGGTCTTCAGTCATATTCCACAATGGGGTAAGGCACTGTGGTGACACCATGGCCGTGACATATCTGGGGTACAATTGAACACATGTCACAGGTTTGTATAACAGTTATTGCCTGTGCCACATGGACAGGTGGCCCACTGGGGCATGTATAATCTGCAACCTGATGTAGACTCATCCACATACATGCACACTCTTACTTGGCAACACTGGGACTAGACCACTACCTAGGTATGTAGTGATACTGAAGTGTGTGGCTTCCATTGCACACACCACACAGCGTTTAGGGTGTGGTGTGTTCCAGGTTACATGTTACATGCAGAACATCTCCAGAAATGTACAGTATGCTAATGGGGGATGTAATGGGTGTATGTGGACAATACATAGTGTGACATACCTTCATATACACATTAATAGACACATAACAGGCAGACACACGTCCGACAGACCTGGGCCTATTGCTGCAAACTAACTTGACCATTTGTCCAAAGTGTTACAGGTAGGCTGCACACAGCACATGCATAACTGGCCTGGATTGTGGTACCAGTTGCCTGTAAGGTTGATGGTGACAGTAGTAACCATAACGTGATACATGGGACATATACCAGGTGTACATTCGTGTAATGACAGAGTACACATCACCCACATCCCCCAGTGGATATTATACTCCCTGAAGCCCATGATGACACTCTGACATACCCACCATCACACATTGGCCATGACTGCGATACAACACATTGTAGATCCCAACAGTGGTACTCCAGGGATATGCATCTAATGCACGTCACACGCATAGTAGGGTGTTGCATTGTTATGCCTCAGCTATGGGCAGCAACAGCACTGTCTGTACTACTGTGTGGCAATGTGTATTATAATAGGAGTATGTGGCCTCAGAATGCTGTACCCTACAGATAGACAGACAGGCACACATACACACACTTGCCAGAACACAATGGATATCCCATGCCTATCAACCCATTTGTACAACACTGTTGTGCTGGTACTGCAAGGCTCTTGTAGCTGGTATGAAGAGGAGCTTAACAGGGTACATGTAATGTCCCATACAGCAGCCACAACTGACTATGGCAATGGGTGTTGCAGTGGTTGTGAAGGCCCTCATGGATTTCCCAAGTACAGGTGTGCTAGCACACAGACACTACTATACTCAGTCATGCACATGTACACATGTGTCAGTACTGGGGTGCATCATTGCAGGTGGCCATTGCTGTGTGCCTAGCTATTGTCCAATTAGAGATGGGTTGTGAAGGGGTTGTGTATACAGTGGTATCCTGTCACCTGCCATGTAGCAGCAGAAAATCTATTAACAGACACTACTGTGATGACCCTCAGGTTGAGAGTGACATGCATTGGCCAATCCTCCAGGTGCCTCCTGCACATGGCCACTGAGGTGATCAAGTTAACATGTATGCAACATGCATTACAACACATTGTTAGTGTCTGTGATGGAGACCTGTATCCAAGCATGTTCTGTTGACTGTGGTAGTGTAGTGAAGGTACCAGTGGCAAGTGGTGCATACAGGGTGCTATCTCCAATATGTGCCAGTTCTTACACAGCTGGGCAGACATGTCATTGTCAATCAAGCTTAGGATGTCTGTACATATTCCAGCTGGATACCTGCCATCTGCACATCAGTACAGGGACTGACAGTCATGAGCTTGGCAAGTAGCTATACAGTAGGATGAATGTGCTGACAGATAGATGTTTGACAACAATATGTATGCCATGATTACATGTCAGAAGCCCCCGGTATCATGTGCTGTACAGACAGTAGTCTACAGTTACATTCCACATGTCGGTTCATTACCCAGTAGGGTTATATACTGTGACACAGCTCACACACCAGGGATACAACAGGGAGGCCTCAGAGGCAAGCTATGCCTGAAGGTGTGCCTGTTGTCACTACTATATTTGGCACTATACTCTTGCTTGGGTAAGCACTGTCAACAGTAGTACCGCCATGCCAGTGTGATAGCACATACCCTGGGCTTCTACCCCTGTACGTAACACATTCACAAGAATAACAGTGCTGTACAGGCCTCATATATGTTTGTGTCCCACACATGACACTCACACCCCTTACTACTGTAATGACAGCACATAGGTACATGTATTGTACATGGCATTCCATACACTTATTACAGATGTCATTACCCTGCTATGTTATCAGACTGAGTAGTGTGAACTGGTTACCAGGGCTAAGCCATGCTTATCAGGTGTCAACATTGCTGCAATATAACAGCTAAGCTATTTTGCGCACTGGTAAGCAAAGTCTACACTGTGTAAGCGCCCGTACATTTACCCATAGCTTAGCACTGCTTAGCTTCATGCAAACCTGCTTAAAGTTGCTCAAAACTGCCTTAACCACTCTGTAACTGACAGCCCTTGTTCTGCTCAGCAACAAAATGAACAGCCCCTGCAGGTCTTGAACCCAGGACCTTGTACACTAACGTCACAACACTTAGCCACCATGCCATGACCACTGTGATGACAGCTGTTGTTTTTCCAATATATCTGTCAATATGCATATTGATTCGTATTGAACAATTGCCTTTACTTCCACAATTGTGTAGTACTTGTTATTAATATGACTGTTGTATCACATATGTTGTTTTATCATAATGTACACATAGCAGATACATACGGTGAGATACATCTGTGAGAGTATACACAACCATGAGGTTTACATATGACAGGAATATTGATATATACATATATTAGGTTGATATATATCTACATGTACATACAAGTGTATTCATAGACAATGAACTATTGAACTGAAACGGAACACAATAAAAGCCGACCAAAAAAAGTTAGTGCTATTATATTAAAAACACTTTTCAGCAGGACGGTGTGCTAGCCTTCTTCAGACAAACAGTTATTCATACATATGTCTGTATACACATCTGTATAGTGCGATATATATATGGCCATGTGTACAGATATGTCTATTTATGTAGATATATATGTAGATATCTATAACTATATGTGCATACATATCCATTCTGATATACCTATTACTGTCAATATATATGTAGATATCCATAATTATATCTGCATATGTATCTCTATCTGTATATGTGTAGACATATATTGCTGTCTATATGTATATATTTGAGTGTTTATATGTATATAGATATGTGCATATACATATCCATCTATGTATGATGATATGTATATGTGTATATATCTGCATAGATATATGGATAAGTATATATGCATATATGTTCACCACATGTCCTGAACATGAAGTGGAGCCCTACCTCAGCCCCAATAGTCCCATCCTCTTAGTGCAAGGGGATTTCAGGTATGTATTGCAGGTATATATGTAGACGATTGCTACTGTGATAGGGGTTGTCTTCACAGACATGTTGTGTGTGGGAGGTCACATCTGCTTTTAACATGTGCGCCATTGGCTACTGACAGACATCCTATGGACATCATAGCTAGCACAGTAATGATCCTGTGTACTACAGCAGAGATATGGCCAATAAATGTGTACAGTCTGACACACTGGTCAGTCTAGAGGTATACACAGAACCCCTTAGTGCAAGACATGTGGACCAAGCCTGACAATGTGGATGTTAACAGCCATGTAGATGGGTATATCACGTAAATACTTGTATACATTTGCCTCCATAGGTTATGCATTGACACACCCCTGTCTGTCCTGACACATAATAACCACTGGTACAGAGGTGCCATGGCCGCATACTACCCACTAGTTATTGACATACATCTGTACCGCATCCCATTGCTTTGTCTGACATACATGACTGTTATGGTGGCCTGGCAGCAGTACATCTGGCAAGTATCTGGACATAACATCACACTGGGTAAGTACACTAAGCTGCTAGGCATGTAACAAAGCACTGTGCAGGCTACAGGCAGACTGCCACAACACTGGCCTACATTTCTTATGGGCGAATACACATGTACCTGCATATATAGCAGTCTCTACATGCATGTCACAGCACAGAGTAACAGACACCTGTGTGAAAGTGCATAACCACAACCAGTGTGAATACAGCCACAGCCACATATGGAAAGCTAGCGTAATATTACAGTATATGAACTATCTGATCAACGCCATCCTCATATGTGCCACTCACACACTAACCCTACATATACTGGGCCACTACACAGTGTGGTCCAATGCCTGTCTGTGGTATGGGACATGTGTGTGTTTGGCCCTACAGACATGTAAGCCGATAGGGTAACATACAGTGGAGCAGCATGTTACAGCAGCTAGAACAGGACCAAGAACAATGACATCTACCACAGTCTGTACAAAGGCCAAGGTACATATTCATAATACACACACTGTTGACAATCGCTATAAGTACGCAGACCTCAGTACTGTACACACAACCACAGAATGCCCAGGTATGTCCTAACATATAACCCCTACTATACATAACATGTGTAGCAGTCTGATATCTCATTGGCTTGTTATCAGATATGATGTCAATAAATTACGGTGTACAGAACATATGCATCTCTTACTGTATGACATATGTACAATGGTTGACAGAGTTGTGGCTGGAGGCACAAACACAGGGCCAATATTGGCATGTTGCTGTGATAACCTCATACATTTACTGTTGTAACAGAGTTTGTTGTAACATATGTCACATGAGGGATATGAAGTTAGTAACTCTCATGGCTGTCACCATGTACTGACTGCAATCCTCACACTATGCTTCAGCAGTTCATAGATAGGTGCTCTGTGAGTAACACAAGAAACAAAAGGCAACACACACTGCCCAGTCTGCAGATGACCCTACAGATGGAGGTTTATTCAGAAACATAGCACTGTAATGACAGGTATTAAAACATGCAGACCAGCCATATCCACACATACACTGTTAGACCATTACTCCAAATGCAGAATAGCAACACTTACATTCTGTAGTCATGTCAGGCACATCCCCCTCCTGTGTGTTGGCCTGTTTCCACAGTGTATGTTGTTAGAGGTGAATCCCCAATGTATCTGTGATGCTGTTTGCCAAACATCAGATCTAGGTCCTGCTCACAGTGAATGTAAAGGCCCAACACAAACATGATGTTCCTAGATATTGGAGTGTGTTTCCATGCAATTGGCTATGGGAATGTTACCACAGCTTTTCCATATGCAATCAGCTAGAGAAGGGCTGCAATTTCTGCAGAGGCCATCAGCTGATCATGAGCATCACTTACAAAACACATGCTGCTGCCTAAGCAAAGCAGGTGTAGTTATCCACATTCAACAGAGAGGGAGTGAAAGAGGCAGACAAAGGCAAAGATAAGCCATTGAGGGGGTGGGAGAGTAAAACCTAAGCATGTTTGTGTTACACACCTGCCAGTACAGGGTATCAAACCCCAGACTAACTATGTATTACTATCACATGTCTATGCAGTTACTGGTTGCACCACATAGCTTACATGTTGAGGAGCTCTCCAAACGTATATGTGATGGTGAGTGACATCTGCAAATTTGATATGGTAACGATACGGTAGGTGAAGTACACGTGCCTGTTTGCATGGACAGCTGTCAGTGTCAATACAGCCACACTCTCTCAAGGACTCACACACTGACACACTTGGCATTGTCAGGAATACTCTTCCTCACTAGTTAGTTTGCCACAGTACAGTACTGTGCAGGTATCACATGCATCACAGGGGTTATCTGGAGGTTATATGAGCAAAGGGTATGTGGAGGTGTCTGACATCAGACAGCATGCTTCAGTATGCCAAAGAGGGTTGCAGTGAGTGTGAATATGGTCAAAAGCATCATACACCACACACACATATACAGGGTGCCAATACTGACATGCATGCATGCATTGCTTCACGGGTGTATAGTGGTAGCCTGTGCCAGAAACCTATACAAGGCTAGGTGAAGGGTATACCTTGGCATCAGGCCACATGACAATGGATGCAGTGTGGCTCAGGGGTGTAGTGTCTGGATTGGCCCACGCAGGTGGGTATTGTATTGGGTAACAATTGTGTGTGGCCACTGCTGTTTAATGCTTGCCATGTATGTGTTCTTTAGTCCATGACATGGATGCTGTCTGAGATGTGTACATGTGCCGCATGCATGTACAGTGACATGTGGAAATGTATCTGGTGTGTCTGGCCCATGTTGTCTACACAGATTGTTATAATCAGATGTAACTGTCCTAGCCTCATGTGCTATGAACAGGTAATGGACAGCAGGTTGACCCTGCACCTACATTGATAGCATGATACAGGTATTCCCTGGTGTCAGTAGCATCTGTCCATACAGGGCATGTGTATAAGGCATGGCATGTCCTTTGTGGGTCACATTTGATGGCACCACATGTGTTGCAGGTGTTCAGTGGGGAGCATAGTGAAGGTACACTGTCTGCATGTATGTATGTATGCTACTGATTGACAGGGTGCCATGCGCTCTGTCATCCACTGCAATCACACCATGGTTACTATCTGTGGGCAATATGCAGGGTACTACCAACACAGCAGCTGTTGCCTTACAAGTGTGTTTGTGTATAAGATATGAGTTGAGAGTGTTCTCTGTGTAATACAAGGGTTGCTAACATTGTTCACTGGGCCTTGCTGTCACATGTAGGGGTATGGATTGCCACCCCAGCTTCTTGGCTATTTCCCATCTGTTATCCTTGTATGGTGGATATTGTGACATATAATAGGGCCACCATATAAGAAATTTGCAAAACCCGCTCCACAGTGAGTCCAGTTGTTGCACAGTCACAGCCACCTCCACACAGGATACGAATGACAAACACAGACGCACCCATGCACAGAGACACAGACGCACACACCTGCCATGTCTGGGATTAGAACTCCTACCTAACTAGTTTATTACACTACAGCATTACGCAGTTACAGGACGTGCCACAGCAATTACTGGAGTACTCCTTCCCCAAAGGTGTATTTCACAGTGAATGACATCAGCAGGCTTGCCAAAGTAGGGCATTTGAATTGTAGTGAGTGTGACTAGCCTAAAAAGCATTGCTCCTTACACAGATATAGAAACACACACACACAAACATCCACACTTGCCATGTGTGGGAATAGAACCCCTACCAAAGTACTATATCACACTACAGCATTACACAGTTATAGGATGCGTCACAGCAATTACTAGAGTACTCATTTCCCAAAGGTGTATTTCACAGTGAATGACATCAGCAGCCTTGCCAAAGTAGGGCATTTGAATTGTAGTGAGTGTGACTAGCCTAAAAGGCATTGCTGTCCACACAGACAGAGACACACATACACACACACACAGGTCCCACATCTGGGATTAGAACTCCTGCCTAACTAGTTTATCACACTTCAGCATTATGCAGTTAAAGGATGCCCCACAAAGATTACTGGGCTACACCTTTCCCAAAGGTGTAATTCACATTGAATGACATAAGCAACCTTGCGAAAGTAGGGCATTTAAATTGTAGTGAGTGTGAGTAGCCTAAAAAGCATTGCTCCCTACACAGACAGAGGCACACACACACACACACACACACACACACACACACACACACACACACACACACACACACACACACACACACACACACACACACACACACAGTTGCCATGTCTGGGATTAGAACTCCTACCTAACTAGTTTATCATGTTACAGCATTACTCAGTTTTAGGACGCGGCACAGAGATTACTGGACTATTCAGTTCCCAAAGGTGTATTTCACAGTGAATGACATCAGCAGTCTTGTCATAGTAGGGCTATGGGGAGGGCAGTGTGCGTGCATGCCCCATAACCCATTCATCTAGAGGTTGACACACCACATGCAGGCACACATAGGGCTATATTTAGTAGGTACGTGTATACAGCTGCTAGATGACTAATGCCTTGTACAGTCATGTTGCACAGCTAGCACTTGCACCACATAGTCTGTAATGCTGATGGATACCAGTGGCTAACTTTTACAGTAAGGGGCATTTACACATCATGTGGTTGTAGCCATTTGGCTGTGTGCTGGGTGGTACAGGCCTCTTGATGAATGTCTCTTTGTCACACTCACTCGCTTCCACACATCTATGTATGTCTACTTTTGACATATTATAGTGTGTTGTCCTTGGATATATGTCTGTATTCCTATTCAATGTGTGTGCAAAGCATGACTGGTGCATACTGAGGAGTGTATGTAACATCTGCAACTGTCAGATATGTATGGCCCACTGTTGTTTACAGACATGGGCTTCATTTGTTTAGGTGTGTGAGCATGCCCAATATGACCTTTCAGTATGTTGTTGTCTGATATTGCCTTAATTTCTTTAAGTGTGTGAGCATGCTCAGAATTCCCTTCTGTATTGAATGTGTGGATCCATTCCAGGTAGTTTGTACTCCAGTGCAGACCTTTGTGTTGTACACCTACAGGTAGGAAACTGTTTTTGCAGGGTATCCATAGATCATTTGGCAATATGGGGTCAAACTGTGCAAGGGTTAGTGTGTACTGTAGGTGACTGTGTCTGTGCTGCTTCTGCTACATGGTACTGGTGTTAGCAGAGATATTTGGACATGTGCACTCTTATACATTGTGATGTTTTATGTTCTCAAGTACTGTCAGGTGGTCATTCTTGCTCACAATGATGTCCTGGGGAACAAGGGTAAATGCAGCTGTGTCCGGTCTTGTGAGCAAATGCCTACATATTCATGGAAAGTTATGTCATTCTGGTGGGGGAGCTGCAGACACTTGCTGCTGGTCTGTGTATCCAGTTCAGCACCTTGGTACAGTGCTGGCAGAGGACCCCATACTTGTACATCCATCAACATGAGAGTATGGCTTTGTCTTGCTGTGGCAATACCTCACAGTTGTGCAGATTCATGCAGGTTTCCCAGAGGCAGGGGCCATAAGTTGGGGCATTACTCCTATTGTGGTGTACAGGCAGGTTTGTGGCCACCCATTTATGTGTTTGCAGCCAAGAATAGTGTGTGCACATGGCTGTGTGCCGGACCTTGCACATTCCATGTTGCCCATGCTCCCTCCCATTATTCTGTCACATTCCATGCATTATGCATACATTCTCTGATACTTTCCCTAAGGTTATCACCTCATCACAGCTGTGTTTTGGTGTTGGTCCACAGTTCATGCAGTGGAACATGGTGGACATGTTACTGTGGTTTGTCCACATGGCCTTGCATGTGGCTTATGTGGAGTGTGTTATGTTGTTATTTAGGTGTCCATGACATCACATGCATTGGCAGTATGTGTGAGACACAGGCCTTTGGCACAGGCCTGTAGGACATTTGGTGGTGATGCGGGCCAGCTGTGGCAGGCCATTGCATTCTGTCAGTCCTACAGTCCCAGACCGCCATACAGTATATTCCCCTGGGGTAACAGGGTAGGTGTGCTAGGTGTTCATGCCAATACTTTCTATCAGTATTGATCAGGTGATGTTGATGCTGGCAGGGTGCTACTTACAGCTAGGGACACACCTGCATGGGCCACCTGCACTGCATGCTGCATTCTTTCACTAATGCCATATACAGGTGAGAGTCATATTGTACCCATTCCCAACAGCAGGGATACAACCAGAGAAGTACCTGTGGGTGGTGTTTTGGTGAGCTGTGTGCATGTGTGCAATGGACACTACTCGCATCTGATGCACAGATATGCATGGGGCATTCCAGTTTTGTTGGCATGTGCAGGTACATCAGCTGTTTCCCAATACATCAGTCCTATCACCTTTGTGATCCTCAAGTGTTCGGGCAGACGACACCGGTATTCCCTACTACAGGGCCAGATAATGCGATGCATACATGTATGTACAATTCCAAGGGTGTGCCCATTTCACAATTACACATTACATACTGTATGTCAGGGGTACTTTCCCCTGTGTACTGCTTGTATGTCTAGCCCAACAACCATGCCATGTCAATCTTTCAGATGGTGACACATATTAACACCATACATTTACAATGGCTTACTTCTAGCATGTGTTGTACTGATGGGAATTGTCTTTGGCACTGAAGTTGTGAGGACTTGGCCTTGTCATCAGCAGTAGTGGGAAATGGCCACCAGGTCATACCTCAACATGCATACATACTGACCACACTCACACTATATGAAACACACACCAACCGAACACACAAATACCTGCATATTGTACATATGCTATTTATCCTGCTATCTTGGCCACCTCTGGGCATCTGTGCTCCACTGGTATTATACCTACACATACATGTTGCTACATTTCTACATAGGATTTGATGGGGTCACACCAAACCATTACTACATTTCTAAATAGGAATGGGGGGCACACCTGACTGTTACTACATTTCTGCACAGGATTGGGGGGGGCACACCTGACTGTTTCTACATTTCTACACATGATTGGGGGGACACACCTGACTGTTACTACATTTCTACATAGGATGGGGGGCATACCTGACTGTTTCTACATTTTTACACAGGATTGGGTAGGGCACACCTGGCTGTTTCTATATTTCTACATAGGATTGGGGGGGCATACCTGACACTTGTGCACATTTGCTATGACTGTACTGGTATGTCAGGTACTCCATTTCATTCTGTATTCTAACCTATTATGCTGGCTAGAGTCATTTCAGTGTACTACAGGTCATAGGTTTGACTGACCTACATATTAGTTTCTGACATCATACCCTTTAGAACTAACATTGCACTGCCTAACCTGATGTAGTCTGTCTGTGTAGGTGTGTGTGTGTGTGTGGGGGGGTTACCCATAGGCATCATTCAGAGGCCTTGGCACAGCCTTTGTTTGTGTTTGTCTACACCTGTCCTGCTAGCTGAGACTGTTGTTGGGTATGTGAATCTCCCTGACTGGCATGTGTGTGTCATATAGACACACATGTGGCGCAGCACATTTCCTGTAGTGGGTTTTGTCACCATGTGTAGTAATGGCTACTATGGTAACACCAGTATTTGTTACAGATCTCATGCTGCCACTATAGGTGTCTACTATCTGCTGGCATCCCATTCAGCCACCCATC
This sequence comes from Protopterus annectens, assembly GCF_019279795.1. Lineage (NCBI taxonomy): Eukaryota > Metazoa > Chordata > Ceratodontiformes > Protopteridae > Protopterus > Protopterus annectens. The sequence goes on along the minus strand of NC_056731.1, from coordinate 1,427,759,651 downwards.
TCCCTTGCATGCTCACATCCATACCATAGATACAAGTAACAACACATACTACTCCAATCAGCAATTGGTAAGGAGAGTGACTTACCTTGTGGGTGTGCCAGTATTGAGGATGGTGCTGGGGGCTGCCTATGTTGGATGCACATTGTACACTCCCTATACATGGTTGAGCACAGGTAGTGTCATGTTTGGCATCTCTTTTACTGCATGTGCGAGTCAGAGAGAGGTGTCATTCCCTGGGTCCCTAGTGCATCAGTGTATGTGCTTTGCATTGCCTCTTTGTCAAGGCCAGGACATACTGGGCTTGCCTCCATCTACCTATTGTGGCAGGTTCAGTTTGTTCCTCCTCTGAGTCACTCTGTACCTGTGCAGGCCTTGGCATTGGTGCTAGGCTGTGTGGCCCTGCCCCGTGCTGTTCCTGCTGCAGCTGTTTCCACAGGATCTTATTGTGTAGCATGGCACATACAATAACAATTTGGGTACATGTAGCTGGTGAGTACTGCAAGGCTCCACTGGATGTGTCCAGACACTGGAACCATGACTTGAGCATCCCAAACACACACTCTATTATGATTCTGGTCTGTGTGTGTGCCTCATTATGGAGTTCTTGTTCGGGTGTGTGTGCATTTCTGATGGGTGTCATCAGCCATGGCTCCAGTGCATAACCAGCATCGCCGACTAGGTGACCATAAGGGATGTCCCCATTGGCAAATCTCTGGTACAGCTGTGTCAGATGCCAGATGTGGAAATCGCGGTAGCTTCCAAGGCAACCAGCACACACATTCATTATAATGCCCTGGGCGTTGCATTCAACCTGGCAGTACATGGAGGGAAAGCCATTGTAGTTGATGTAGACCCTACCTTGCTCACTGGGAGGTGCTTTGATGTGTATGTGCATGCAGTCTATAGCACCCACTACCTCAGGGTATTCTGCTATTTGGTGGAAGAGATGCATATTGCTGGCCAATACCTCACGGGTGTTGAAGAAATATACGTGCTTACCGACATGTGCTGACATGGCATCCAGGAACTGGTGGAATACCCTGGATGCTGATGCCTGTGAGATTCCCATGATATTCCCAGTTAGGCTTTGGGAGGTACTTGTGGCTAGTATTCCTAGGCCTACACATACCTTGGTATCCACTGGGATGGGTTCCCCTCTGTTAGTTCTGTGTGTCAGGCATGGCTGGCACAGCTCAACAATTTGCTGTAGAAGGTACCTGTTCACCTTATAGTGCTCCACTATCTCCAGCTCATGTAGCCCCTGGTAGGTTACCCTAGGTCTGTACACCCTTCTCAGTCTCCTCACTGTGGGTTGGTTGACAGTATTTTCATCCACACCACCCTCAGCCTCTTTCACATGTTGATGTCTGATAGCTGCTACAGCCCCTATCATTTTGTTGTTTTTGTTTGTTAAAAGTCCCCCCGCTTGTATACACCAGTGGTGTAGAGTATGTGGGAAAAAACAGAGGGAAAGGTGTTTGCATAGTTTATAGTAGTGCTCTGGGCTGGGCTGGTCTACTGCCTGTGTAATTGGCTGATTCTGATACATTTCACCTGCCAGCTATGCTAGTTCTCCTAGAATACCTTCCTACTGCTGCATTCCCTTCCCATTCCCTACGTGTTTAAGCCCAGGAGTGCTCCATGCAAACACAGTGCTCACCTGTGCACAGAGCTGCTATTTCCTGATTTACTTTTTTTTCCCCCTTTAAAACCTGGTGCGTGGCGCGCACACCCGCTTAGGCAATGTAAAGAATGCTAGGCGGCATCAGACATACCCCCTTGCTTAGCTCTGCTAAGCTAAGGGCAAACCTGTGCCACAGGGCTCCAGTCTGCTTACAGTATGTCTGACACCCCCCCATAATGTCAGCTAACTCCTAGGCTTGCACCAGGCTATTCCTTTTCTTACACTGTTGGGTGCTGAC
>NC_056731.1:1427670229-1427755229 GCF_019279795.1 Protopterus annectens | reverse complement strand
TGTGGCGACCCCTAACCGGGAAAAAGCCGAAAGACACAAACATTCTGAATTTATTCCTGCAGTACAGCATTTATTAACATTTTGCCCCCAACTGCCCTTCATGAAAACACTGTGCATGATTACACCATCTCCCCAGTCCTGTAGTAACTTTATGAGTAATTGCCCTGTTGCAAATAACTGCAGAAAATTAAAACAATTGTACATACCGACCTTGACTTTGTAATGTAGTGACTGAAAGATATTTCTCTGCAAGATATGCCTGAGTAAAAGTCATTAATGAAGAAAGAAACTGGGTCTTATTTCTCTTCCATAAAAGAATGAAAAGTTGTGCTCGAGGATTAGTGACTGAAGCTGACAAAATAATAGTTCTCAATTAGCTGAGAAGAAAAATGTTTATCAGGATACATGAATTGAGTCCAGAAGCAACCAACTGCAAATTAAGACTTGCAGATGCAATGTAATGGCCAAGAACATTGCTTCAGCTACTAAAGTACAGCACAACTGTTTTGTATGCGATGCTTATCATATTAGCAGTCTAAAGGAAGAGAGGATTTTAAACGTATTACCTTATTTTCATGGGGTAGGCCCAGATTTGTTGTATTTTAAAAAAGTCATTTATCTCATGGGTATATAATAATAATAATAATTATTATTATTATTATTATTATTATTATTACCCTGAAATAATCAAACTGGTGGACACAACAAGTGCAATATGTGCATTAAAGTTTGTAATCCTGATCCAAGTGATCATTTAAGTTAAAGCTTATAATGGTCCCAAAGGCAAACTTCATGAATTCAGGAGACTTATACATGAATGGGAATTCAGTCATAAAATGTAAATTTCCCAATGTCCACAGTTGCATGGGCAAGTGGTAAGAATAACGCGAACAGTAAAAAATGTTATGAGAAACAGCAATAGCCAAACCTATGACTGCCATCTCAGTCTTGTGATATATGAATATTACATTACAATCATTCTTTTCTCAGCAGCTCAGCTGTTTATTGTCAGAAAGCTGAAAAGATAATTACTTACTTCCCCTACATTAGTGAAACAGAAACATCAATGCAAAGTAAAGTGAATCTGCAAAGAAAGCAGAGATTGAGGTGCAGTTATAATGTAAACCATTGGTGACTGACAGATTTGAAAGCTGGAGACAAAACAGGAAGACAAAAAGCCATGATAAAATTCAATTATGAAGCAACATTGGTAAAGAAACCAAACTAAGGTTCTACATAGTCCATGGAGAAAATTAAAAGTTATAGAATGAATCACAAACATTCATATAGGTCAAATATGCGAAAACTCTCAAGGAAGATGACCAACCAGTACTGTCACAAAAAAATAGAGTATAATGAGATAGCCCAGACTTCCAGAGAGATGGACTTCTAAAGTTATGTTTCCAAGCATACCAATTGTCCAGATTTTTACATAATTTCCAGATTTTTGCCTCATATTTTTTATATCTTTTGCATAAAATTTGAGATTTTCTTGTAAATGACTGAGGGTTGACATTACTAAATTATGACATGCATTTCAGTTTCAGATTCCTTATCCTTCAGAAAATGCATGCTAATATAAAACCTGTTATTCTAGCAACTTTCTAAATTGATAAGAGCACTATTTAAAATCTGCTCCTATTTTTGGGCCTTTGTCCCCCCATTGTTTTAGGCTTTGTCCAGATTTATTGACCTAAGTAGTTCAGAGCTATATTTCCAAGTAAAGTTATACTGTAGCAAGAGCTATCTCCAAAGGTCGTCATCTGTCTACAGAGCACAATCTTGCTAAATTATTCACATCTGAAAGGCCATTGATTAAACCAGACTGATATGTACAGGTTAATAACTAACCATAATACTGACAAACTATATTTTCTGAATCATTTGTTGACATGGACAAATTGCTTCATTTGATATACATTTTATATATTTGCATGTTTAGAGAAGAGTTAAAACTAATTTAAAATATTTAAAAATGTTCTGCTTCCTCAAAGATTACCTATAAAATATGTGGTTAATTTATGTTGATATATATGTTGATTGAGATAATCTTAATCCACAGATGATTTCATTGAACCATGTGTGAATTGTAGGGCAATCATCCCCCACAACTTCCATGCAAAAATCTGCTGCAACCCTTAGATGATATAATATACTTTTTTGTTGCAAATCTTCAAGGAAACCTGGCCTGATTTCATGACCCAATCAGTATGTTAAAAAAGACTTGAAAAAATGAACATTTGTTTTATATATTAAAACTAGAAAATAAGTGAATGCACTATATGGGGCATATATTTTTGCATTTGCTAATGCCTAGTTAGAGTTGTATGTTATGTGGTATACTTTCCATCTGGAAGTCAAATGTCGTGTTAATATTTCTTGCTGAGGATGCTGAGAAACAATCAGATGTTGCAAGGTTGATCATATCAGTGATACCAGGCAATTCAATTATGATGCGAAATTTGCTCATGACTGTTGCCCTTCCTAGTGAGCTGTCTTTGCCTTATAGACCAAAAGCAAACTGGTACAGAATGTGGCTAACACTTATGATGTGCTTATTGTATAATTAGTTTTTCCATCAGCCATTATCCAACAGTTGTTATCACACTCTTCTGCAGGTTTCTGCACTGACCAGATGTACTATGATCCTTTATATACCAGAGTCTGAGTTTGCATTCTGTAATTGTCTTTCAGCTGGTTTTTAGTAAAGTTGACCAGAAGCTGTGTTGTTGCTATGTCGTACCCAGTGATATTGCCAGAAGTTGTTGTTGTACAGCTGCCACTACATTGCAGCAATTTAAAATGCTATATTTCAGTCTGTAGGCTTCCCAGACTTTTAAACTGGTTTTCTTTCAAGACGCTATCTATGATATCTTTGTATATATGCATATATACATACATACAAACATATATATATATATATATATATTATGCATATAACATGTGTACACACACACATATATATATATATATATAAACATTTATATGTATATATATATATATATATATATATATATATATATATATATATATATATATATATATGTGTGTGTGTGTTTTCTGTTGCTTTAAATTATCCACTTGTGTATGCATTTTTAGGTATAGCTATGTGCTATGTCACTTGCTTGACAGTTACACACATGGCAGTTCGGCATTATGCATGCCTATTTTCAATGTTGTTTTTCCTGCTATTGTAACAGTACTCCAGCCTTCTCCATTCTACACTTCTTTTTTGAATCTTTCCCCAATTTCATATTACTCTTTATCCACTGTGCCTGTACTTTGTTAATATTGAAGTGTTCATTATATAATGTAACTACATTTCATATTATTAGACCTTTTCTGATAGTACTTCATAGTAAACAGACCCTACATAGCAGGACTTGAATAGTCACAAAAATGAAATAATAAATTTATGACAGACAAATTATATGGTAAAAGCCCAAAAATACATGATACATCAATTCTACTTTAAGAAAGTTTTATTATGAGTCAGACAAAAATGCTTTGCTATCTTTAGAAATTAAACTTTTAATGAAGTGTTGTCAAGAAAAGTATAATATGCTTAGTCATATTCCTTCTGCTTAATACAGCACCTTTTCTCTAAATTTCAGAGTTTCATTTAAAGTAGAACATATTAATATTATGTTAAAATGAGTCAAAAATGAATCTTCATATGTTGTTTTGCTAGTTTGTCAAGAAATGGATAATTACGTTTTTAAATGTGGTCAAAGACAATATGAAATTAACAAGTATATTGATATCATCATTATGCTGAAATGAATAAGTGAATTTTAATAAAGATCAAAAACATCAAAAAAATCTAATACTGCATGCATATGGCCAATATGCAACCTCAAGAAACCAACTAGAGACCCAGATGTAAAAAAGCACACATGTTTATTAAACCAAGGCAGAAGAAAACTTGAAAACATAGCCCACTTGGTGTGGTTATGCCTTGAGATTTGTACCTGTACATCAGACTTCTTCATAGTCATTGTCAGCAGTCCAAACAATAGCCCCTATACTCACAGGCTGTTAGCCTGGTAAACATGATTGCAGACTATACACAGCTTTCCCTTAGCTTCATCAATCGCAAAGGTCGTCACCTGAGTTTTGCCTCAGTACTCCACTACAATTACACCTGATAGGACCATTGATCTCCACAAATATTGCACCTTTAGGTAAAGCCCCTGTTTTAACCTACACTGACTCCCTTAATGAAGACGTTTACTTTCTGATTTCCTCTTAAGTGACAACCTCCTTTTATATATTACAAACTAGACAATTAGAACCTCATTATCTAACTAATACAAGTGACCGCCTGTGTGAACTGTTGTAAGCACTCTTACAAGCATGAGTTCTTTTATTCATTTTTCAAAGGTGCAGTCTACATTTTTTATTCATAACAATGGGAAAGGCATGTTCCACCTTTTTCCATACATAGAACATTACATCTGTTCCCCCTCACATAAAACTATTGGCTTTGGATTTGCACCAATGGTTGTGGGACCGAGGCAATCTTTTATTAGGAATGTTAGCCAACAGGAACAATTACATAGTGTTTACCAAAATGTTGGATGGCAGTGCACAGCATCACAATTTTGTGTTGAAATTGTGCTACTTGTTTAGCCAATGTAACAGTGCAAATCCAATGGTAGACTGAAGACCCTCTCAAGGGATCTCAGTATCTTTAGCAAATTAAACAGAACAGGTTGGAGGGATAGATATGCATAGGATATCACTTCTATGGAACCATCTTCTACTCTGCATAAAACAAAGTACTTCTCTTACTCTAATCAAATGTAATTTGGATGGATGGATGGATGTAAAACCATAAATTCACCACCTGTTTTCCACCCATATCCATTATGGATATGAACAATAAGTAACTGTCCTAACATATCTTTGTTCTGCCTGCCTCTGTGTTATTCATATGCAAAATATAAGAGATAAGAAACTACCATGGGTACATAAGACTAGGGGCTTTTAAAGACCTTCAGAGATAAATACCCCAGTAAGTACATTTGAACCTATGATCAGTTACCAAATTAAAGTGCACACCAGCTGTGCACCTTCTCTTTATGGCTGAATATCTTTTCTCAGCATTGCTTAATTATTAGCTGATGTAGAACCTCTGATTCATCTGCATACAGCGTACATTCTTTCGTAAAGTTAGAACTCACTGACATTTACTCACAACTTAATATTTTATCTCGCTGAATACTATATCTGCCTCAAGGATCCATGTTATTTCAATGGGAATTTTTCTTTTTGTGAGATCTGTCAAAGTACAAAAAAGGTTGCAAAATTAGTATTCAATTTTCTGTAAGAAAAGTCTTCTGCTGTCTTTCACTTGCAGGTTTTATGACCTCTATGTTTGTAGTTAAGGTCTTACCAACTCTCTTCCTAAAAGGAACCCAAGATACTTAGTACCCATCATGCCATGTTTACTTTTCTTAGCATTCACAGCCAAGATTGCCTGTTAAGTAGCTTCTAACAGTGTCTGCACTTTAGAAAAGTAAGATTCCCCAGTTATCTGAATTGATGACCACATCATCCAAGTACGCAACAGCATATTAGGAATAAGGTTTCCATATTTTATCTCTTAGTCTCCAAAAGGTGCCTAACGTTCCATGTAACCAAATGGTAGTCATGTGTACTGAAACAGACATCCTGGATGTACAGAGGTTATTTTTTCATTAGCAGAGGAATTACTAAGTGTCTGCCATTACCATTATGTCAAGTCTCATGCTTTCAGACATCAGGCCTTTCTTAGGTACTCTATCATTTCATCTATCCTTGGCATTAGACTACTGTCAAATTTTGAAATGCTATTCAGTTTCACAGAATCTGATACTTTCATCATGCTTAGGTTGTTACATTCACTTTTTGACTCTTCTATTAATCATAGCATGAGCATCATAGCATCATAGGATCATAAGATGTTACTAGACTATTGGCCCTGAGGCCCTTATAAGCCTAGCCAAGAGTTTAGCCCATGTTTAGACAAGCCAGCACCTGATGCCCCTGTCCAGCAGGGACATGGGTGGAATCCCAGGGGTATATTTTCTGTTTCCCATCCAGTTATCCAGGTTGAGCTTAAAAAGGGGTAATAAGGTACTCTGCCTGACATGGAGAGGGAGTCTATTCCATAGATGGGGGAGTCTCTGGGACACAAATATGTAACACCAACAAGTCCTGCTGATGTCAAACAGCAAGTTGAGGCCACGAGTGTGAGTTACTCAAGTGGAGCTTGACTTGCGGATATGCAGCAATCCCATCAAGGTGGGGTCTGTGATTGCCTTGTATGCCAGACAGAGGTCACCTCTGAGGAGTCTGTATGAAACTCAATAGAGGACTAGGGCTTTTAGCCTATCTGTGTATGGCAGATGTTTGAGGCTCTGGATTCTCCTGGTGAGGAACCTCTGTGGTCTCTCCAGCTGCTGCATATGCTTTGCGAGGTAGATGCTGAAAGGGGACATCGTACTCAATAATTGGCCTTATAAGGGAAGAATACAGGGATGTTATAACCTCCTTCTCCCTGGATGAGATACCCTTTCTTATGAGGTGGGTCATGTAGAAGGCTTTCCGTACAATGGAAGCAACATGGTGGTCAAAAGTCAGGTTGCAGTCAACCTGGGTGTGAAAATCCCTCACGACTGATTGCGTGCTTAGGACATTATTATTAATGTGATATGTTGTGGAGAAGTCACTCTCCCCAAAGGGGATGATGCTGCATTTTTTGGTATTCAGTTTGAGGTCATGTTTCTGGCACCAGTCATTTGTCTGAGTGAGACGCTCTTGGAGGATGTCTACATCACTGGGGAATTGATGACAGTACCCAGCCTGCAGTCATCTGCAAACTTGTCAACATAGTCCACTGGTTTTGGCCTGCACCTCAGAAAAGTATATCCCAAATAACAGAGGCCTCAAGAGTGATCCCTGGGGTATACCACTTGTTACAGGTCTACTGCTTGAGGTGACTTCCCCTATTTTGACTAGTTGTTCAATCAGTGAGCCAGTTTGCTACCCATCAGGTAACATACGGATTGATGCCTAGTTGAAAGAATTTATCTATTATGCCCAAGTGTGGAACAGTGTCAAAGCCTTTGGCCAGGTCAAGGTTGGCAGTGTGCACCGTCTTCCCCCTCATCCATGGCTTTGGTGACTGTCTCAAACAAGTCGACCAAATTTAGCAAACATAACCTCCCCTTGACAAAGCAAAACTGTGTGGGATCGAGTGTTTGGAGATTGCCAATGTCATTGTTAATGAGGGCCATGATAATCCATTCCATGGCCTTGCAGATCAGGCTAGTTAGGCTGATGAGTGTATAATTTCCCAGATCGGTGGACACTCCACCTTTGTGTAAAGGGATGACAGTGGCTGTCCTCCACTCAGCTGGGATGAAGCAGGTACTCAGGCTTTGTTTGAATAGGGCACCTAATGGTGCTGCAAGTTCCTGCCTGAGTTCACATAGGATGCAGCCTGATATGTTATCGTGTCTCATTGATGCTGTATTTTTTGCGTTTGAGAGAGCAGTAATGATCTGTTCTTTAGATATAAAGAGAATAGGGCAGGTACTGGGAATGTCCTGATTTACTGATGGGGGGACAGAGAGGTGATGAATCTGTCAGCCAGGAAGTCTGCTATATCGATGGCATTTGCAGATGTGGTGTCTTTGACCACCAGTTCTGAACAGATCTGGGTGCTTCCTTTGAGGTTGCGGACATACGTGAAGAAGGCCTTATGATTGTCTCTTGTAGATGTGGCCAATTTGGACTCTAGGTTTGCATTGGAGGATTTCACTAGTGCTCTTATTTGCTTGTTCAGGCTAAGGAGACATTGCTTCCAATTGGGCACCTGCTCCTTCTTGGTCTTGGACAGCAATTTTTTCCTTTTGTTATAGAGTTTATTTATTGCAGATCTCCACCAGACAGGTTTACACTTCCTTACAGAGGATGATTTAGTCTTGTCGGGTATTCCTGATTCCATGCATCTATATGAATGCTCGTATAGTGCTTTGATGTAGTTTTGGATATTGGTGCTAGTTCCTACAGAAGGGAAGTGGGCTGTGAAGCTGTTTATACCACCCCTCAAGAAGCTGTGTTCAGCTTTGGAGTTTTTATGTGTGATCCGAGCTAGATGTGGGTTGGGGGGATGGTGACTTCGAAAGTGACTGCTTTATGGTCAGATCTTACCAGGGAGGATGATACTATAGGGATGCTGCAGTGGTTACTCATGTTGGTTAATACCAAGTCCAAGATATTATCACCTCTTGTAGGGATATTGACTAGCTGTTCCAAGGCATTTGCATTGACAAAATCGAGGAATTTCTGGGCATTTGAATTCTGGCCTGAGTAGTTTTTCCAGTCTATGTTTGGGAAGTTAAAGTCACCTCTTATCTGACTGTTTATCTAACTCTGATACTATATAGGTTTTCAGAGTAACCAACATTCTGCTTGTTGTCTCTGTTATGTTCTATTTGTTTAGGTCTCCAAAGAATGCTTCAGAACACTTCTTTAAAACACTTCTTTATTTCTTAATAAAGTTTATTTTATTCCTTGCTTTTATATTTTTGATAAAGAGTTCTTTAACTGAACAACAGGAAGACATACTCTAGTCTCTTATGTATGAATTTTGTTTGCAAGGTACTTATAGAAATTATTACTTCCTTCCATGGCTTTAACACATTAATGCTTTAGTTCTTCCTTACCTTCACTTTCCCTTTCCTGGCTGTTTAACCTTTATTTATTTATTTATTTTTGTATTTATTTATCCTTTGTTGACTAGGTTAGTCCCACTAGGCTGGTGGCCTCTTTTCAAGGAAGACCTGAACTGGTATTTATACTACTAGGGGAAATCTGGCCAGGGCATCAGGGAACTTCCCTTCTCTTTTAAATATGTGTCATGGAATCTTCTACATCCACCTGAGCTACCACCAACTGAAGCAGATGGGACATCAGCTTAACATCTCCTCTAAAAGATGACACACTAAGGAGTGCAACACCTACCTTATGTTCCACCACAATGTCTGCAATCCATCTTCCTGTTGTGGGAATAAAATCCATAGCCTTTTGCACTAAATATGAGTGTGGTACATATTGAACCATTAAAACTGACCTTACAGTAGTTCACTGCACTTATTCTTTCAGTCACCTAAAATAGCCCTTGCCACTTAGCCAGAAAGTTTTTGTCAATGGAGGGTACTGATACAAATACCTCATTTCCTGGGTTAAACAATTGCTAATTCAAGCATTCTTATTATAAACTCAAGTGCTGCATTTTCTGAGATTTCTGCAAGTGGTCTTTTACTATTAGCATAACCAACGTTTGACAATCATTCCAAATTACTCAATGATCTGTCGCAGTTTTAATGGTCTGTTCTCTTTTGTCCAAGTTTTCTTAACAATGTCAAAACCCAGCTGAAGCCGGTGGCACTTTTTTATTGTAGGTAGCATCTAGTAACAACTGGTTCTGATTTTTACCTTCTATGCTGATGATTTTCTTTCCATTGACTTCACTGTTTCATGATTGAACTTACCTACTGTTGTTTCAGCCTGATAGACAGACAGCCTCAACTATTTTACTTTAGAATATTGGCACAACTGATACAATATGCATAAAATAAAGGGAGAGCCTTGATCAATAAGTGTCTATTTCGAGAAACCTACTCCAGGGACTAACATTACCAGTTCTCTGACAATAGCCTTTGCATTAGCTTTGTGAAAAAGAATTGCATTTTGAAATGCTGTTGCTTTGTTCTTTAATACTAGTAGGTAGTAACAAACAATGCTAGATTTTACTATTGAACTATCAATGTCCATAACAAAACATTCAAATTGCAACTCTATAACAGACTGTGAAATTTAGGATGATGTGCAGTTTTCTGACGTTCTGGGCAAGAAGTACAGAACATTTCTGATTGGATTTGACTTTCTTTAAATTTGCCTGGTTAATATAATCTAACCAACTGTACTCTTACTTTACTGTCTATCATCAGCTGACCTCTGTACATAGGCTAGCTTTATTACTAGCGGCCTATAGCATTTCAGCAATAACAATACAGAGTCTCCTCACTATTTTTACTTACCCTACACAAGAGACCATCTTTAAGGTCAAAATAATTTATTTTTATTTATTTTACATTTGTTGACCGGGAAAGTCCAACTGGACACAGGTCCATTTTCAGCGGAGGCCCGGGGAGAAAAGCTCCACTTAAAAATCAATCTAACAAATAAGAATTTTATGAATTACAACACTTTCTCCTAAATGCATACAATATTAGACAAGAACATATTTTACATTTCTTCACAGATATATGTATAGATACAATTATTGTATTCCAGAAGCATAACACTTGTATGTAGGTAAAATGTTTAACTGTCTTCAGAGATGAATAAGTAGATACGAACAGAATAGAACATTGTTAGTTAAGAATTAATATACAGAGGATAGGCAGCATTAGATGATCCTTGGTAGGCTCATTGTATCACTGCAAATGTAGTGGATTAGCCTGGGGAGTTACATGGGCATAGCCAGTTGTTAAAGTAGTGGGTTTTGAGTAGTTTTTTAAATTGTGGAGCAGAACCTGTAGAAGTTATATGTTTTGAAAGTGAGTCCCAAACGTTTGCTATAAAGCAGGCAAAAAGAGATTTGCCAGCCTCATTCCTATGTTTGATGACATTTATGTGATTTTGGTCTATTGACCTTAAGGCTCGGGTGGTGGTTTAGGGTTGTATTAGGTCTTGTAAAATGGGGATTTTATTTGGGAGGTAATATAGTTTGTGGGCTTTGGAGACTTGAGTGGTAAGAAGTAACTGAGACAGCTCAAGCCAGTTGAGCTGTTTGAGGGAAAGACAGTGGTGGGCTCTATTAGAGGCACCTGTGGCAAATTTGGCAATCTTGTTGTAGCCAGATGACATTTTCCTTTGTTCACTGTGGTGAAGACTAGTCAGGATTGGTGAGGCATACAGTAGGGTGGATAATAGGTGGGTCTGGCAATGGTGGCTTTGGTATAATTGGTCATGAATTGCTTATTCCTGTATAAGAGACCTAGCTTTTTGTGAACCTTTTTGATTGTTTGGGCTATGTGTATATCAAATTTGCATTTGTTATCGTTTACTACTCCTAGGAGTTTAGTGTGTGCTGTTGGGGTGATTGAGGTATTGTCCTTGGAGTTAATGATGAAGTCATTGAGTGCAGGGGATCTACATGGGCTGAAGAGAATTAGTTTTGTTTTTTTGGGATTGAGTAAAAGTTTTATGGTAAAAAACCATTCTTCAGCCAGAGTGAAGCTGTGTTGTGTTATTGTTTGTAGCTTGCTTAGGGTAGGGGCAGCACAAATGATAGTAGTGTCATCAGCATATTGCAGTTTAGAGGCAGAAGGAGAGGAAGCAGCTGTCTGATTTGTAAATATGGTGAATAGTAAGGGACCAAGAATGGAGCCTTGAGGGACTCCAACAGATACAGGTAGAAGGGAGGATAGTTAGTCATGCCATAGAACTGCTTGCTGTTGACTTGATAAACAGCTGCTGAACCATGATATAGTGAGGGAGTTTAGGTTGAGGTTAGATAGAGTTTTGAGAAGCATACTGTGGCTGACCATGTCAAAGGCCTTGGACAAGTCTAAGAAAACAGAGGATACATAAAGTCCGTTGTTTCTGTGGGTGTTGATTATGTTGGTATAGGATATTAGGGCTGTTGTGGTACTATGGGAGGGACGAAATCCATGTTGTGATGCTGATATAAGATTATTTTCTAGAAGGTATTGCGCTAGTTGTGTATGTACTACTCTTTCAAGTATTTTTGATATGGGTGATAAAATTGCAATTTGCCGGTAGTTTGTGAGCTCAAGGGAGTTTCCACCTTTGTGGAGTGGAATAATATGAGATATTTTCCAGAGGTTAGGTACATTAGATTAATATATGGATCTGTTAATGAGGACTGACACCGGGTAAGATATGGCATCAGCTGATAGTTGAAGGAAGTCCATGGGAAGTTTATCAGCAGCCACTGTGGTAGGTTTCAATTTCTTGAGGAGTTTGGGGAGATGGAGAAGCTGGGGGGAGGTTGCTGTGTAATAGGGGTAGTAGGGGTTGGTGAAGGAGTGGGAATGGTGGTGCTATTTAGGGTGTTGAATTAGGCTCGGACTGTTTCGGTTAAGAATTTGTTGAATTGGGTAGGGATGTCCTCAGAATCGGTTGGTACTATGGGTGTGGGAGTGCTGGTTTTATCTGGGTGCAGTAATCTATTTATTGACGACCAGAATTACTGAGGGTTGTGTGTAGGTTTGTCTTGCAAGGTTTTATAGTCATTGGTTTTATCAAGTTTTATAAGTTTTTTGGTCTTATTCCAGAGTGCTAAGAAGATTTGTTTTGTGGTGGTGGTTTTAAGTTTATGAAATTGAATCCAGGCTCTAGCTCTGTCTTTCATTATGGTTCTGGTTTCTTTTGTTAGCCAAGGGTCATAGTTAGTTTTAACTCTGATGGTATGGGCTGGTGCATGACAGTTTAGGATTTTGAGAAAGGTTGAGTTAAAGTAGTCTACTGCCTCATCTAGGGGTAGGTGTTTAAGGGGAGACCAGTCACCATGTTTTAGTTCATTGTTTAGGTCCTTGGTTTTGAAGTTTTTTTTGTTGTGAACTATTCTGAGGATGGGTTGGTTATAGAGTTGGGATTTATTTCTAATAAGGTAGGTTGGTTGGTGGTCGCTTAAATTGTCAGGTAGGCAGCCTGCCTGGTTTTCCAAGATGTGGTCAGACAGAAGTATCCAATCTAAGATGGATTGTCGTTTGGTTTTCTTATCAGCTCTAGTGGGGGTATCTATGACTTGGGTAAACCCATGTAGGTTAATGTGGATAGAGGGATTGGTACTTTGTACAGTCAGACCAGTCAATATTAAAATCCCCTAGGGGTATGGTCTTATGAGGATGGGAGATAGTCATCCAGTGTAGCAGGTTCTTCATAGTGTCAGTATTGTTTCCTGGGGGGATATAAGCACCTGCTATGACTATGTGTTTGCTAGAGTTTAGTTTTAATTTAGCAAGAATGAGTTCTATGTCATTGACATCTTGGGAGTTGTAGTTAAGCTGTTCTACTGTGAGATTATTTTGAAACAGAATGGCTACACCACCTCCTTTTTTCCCTTGCCTATCCTTCCATATAATATTGTAACCAGGGGATGTTATCTCATTGTCATGGTGTTCTGGTCTAAGCCAAGTTTCTGTAAGTATGGCTAAATCTGGTTTGTATAATGCCAGTAGAGCATGGAGGTCCTGAACTTTGTTGAGTACACTTCGTACATTAATGTTTAAGAGCAGAAGAGAGGAGGTTGGTCTGTTATAAAGAGGATTTGGTTGAGTTAGGTCTGGCTGGAGTGAAGTAATGGGCCCTCGATTGCGGTGTATGTCTCCACAGAAAGAGAGTTTTATAGTTAGGTATAGGTAGAACTTAAGTAGTTTTGTAGTATTTTATTTTGTTTCTGGGATAAGTAGGGGTTACATTTTTTGTTGGTTTATGATTACCATAGGCGTGGAGCTGAGTTGGGGTAAGGTCAAATGGAGATATAGGGAAGTATTTTAGCTTTAATGTATTGGCTGTGGTTTCTGTTTGCCACTGAGTTGGATAGGTTAGATGAAGTTGTGTATGGTAGGATGCAAGGATGGATAACCAGAGAAGAACCAAAGTAGTTAATGTATAGAAAGCTTCCTTTAAGTGTAGGAGAGCCATTGTATTAGTTTGTTTGTTCTCCTTTTATGTTACTTTTTGTAGTGGGAGATCAGTGGTGAGTGATAGTAACAGGTGTTAAGTGGGTGGTACAGGAGCAGTTAATGGCGTTAGTGAAAAGGGTATGGTATGGTTTGTGTGATTGAAGACTGAGGGTGTGGTTAACAAACCAAAGTTATTTGTATTAACAGTTTCCACTCAAAAGTTGTCATACATGTATAATAGAAGGAACCCACTTAGACAATATTGAACAGCATCAACCCTGTAATTTATAACCATTCATGTTAGTTCAAGAAAGTAAAAAATGCTAGCTGACAAATAATGATAAATCAATATGGCCCTTCAACTTCCAATTGTTTTTTTTTCTTTTTTCGTATCGGGACTGGTACTACCACATTCGTACGTTATTCTGTCAATTTTCTAAGTTTGTAAAAGCAGTACTTAAAAAGTGTCCCTATATTTGGGCCTTTGCTCCCCCCCCCATTACTTATAGTTTTGTCTAGATTTCTTGCTCTAAGAAGTTGAGCGTTATGATTAACTAACTATTTAATATTTAGTATCCTCTCCAGTATATACACGTGTTTGTTTGACACTGAAAATAACAAAAAAGTATGTGTACAAGAGCAATGCAATAACTTAATGTTTAAACATGTAGAACAAAACTGCAACTGTCAACTAATGGCAGCATTTTAAACAGTGTGGTAATACTATCGAACGCTCACTTGACATAGTGCAATACTGATCTGACTGTAATAATTTTACAGTTAAGAACTCATCGTAACAGCTCACATAGCATTATCAAGCAATGACAAATGCAGATTCTTGTTTTCCTGCTTTAGATATCGGGGACTTTCGACTTCCCTATCCTATATTAGGATTCAAAGACCAATTACAAACTAATGAATGTTTCAGACACAGTTTTTCCATCCAAAATATGATGATGCAGTTCCTTTTATTACTATGAATAAGTAGGACTGAGAGGTGTTCTAGTTGTAGGCCTTTGATTGTACGAGCCCTCAAATCCATCTATGGAGCACTGTAATGTCCAAGTGTGTAGTCTAAACAAGTCCCATTAATTCTTCCAGCAGCCATCTCCTACAAAGTTAACTGCTTCTCCAGATGGCTTTCACAGACTCTACAAAACAGCTCTTGTCCAACCTTCCCTATGCCCATGTCTTTGTCAATTATTGATTATAATCTCAATCGTTTGCTGTTAATTTACTGGTTTGATGGTTCAGGTCCAATATAGTGCTGTTTGTGTGAACTCACTGATGTTTAAAGTAACATTTAAAGTAACATATGCTCATGCTTAGGAAGCGATTGCTGAACATGCATCTATGTAAAGTACAAGGTGCTTTTGTTATCTGATGCACACATAATGTCGAGCCTGTTATTTAATTTTGTAAAGCTTTATTCTTTGTTTTCTGGCATTACTACATTTACGTTCACAAACCAGTAACTTGCTGCAGCCCTTTATCTGTCTTAGGTGTAGTGGGCAGAGTTTTGATTTCGGTGCTAATGGTAATTTTCAGGTTTCTTACCACAAATCATTCAGGAGGGTTTTGCAGCATTTTTAGTGGAGTAGGTGCCATGCTAACGCAGGAGGTTGGGGTTAAGATACTTCCTTCAACATGCTCATACAAACATAATCCTGCGATCAGTTATTGACCTCCGACGTATGTCCAAACAGTCTGTTTCATTTTCCGACGACACGGATATCCATAAAACATACTGATAACCGCCTCAGGCTGCAACAGTTATATTTGTTGCCGATCATCGCATTTTTATCTTCTGATTATGCCTCCTTGTTCTTTTGTAGTTCTGTTCCAAAGCTGAATGTGTGTGGCTTACACTTAAGTTAGAACTAACAACGATATAACTTGATGGTCGCCATTGCCTGTTAAGAAGTAATGACAATGTCCTGTTCTCTACCTTCCCCTACAACCTTGTTTAGAATTTCTTGTCCTACTTCAAGTATAGTCTTTCCATTTTGCTTTTTAAACTTGATGTGGCTTAACTGTAAGTTCACTAACCCAGTGTCACTTTCTTCACTAGCTTTTGATATAGAAACTATAGACTACTTTCCCCAAAGCACTTGCACTGCAGTTTCTTCTATATTTTCCATTACAAATGGGAGTTACAGACAAAAAACATATCCTTCTGCTTTAACTATTCTGTTATCTGAATGAACCTCGAGGTAGTTCACTTTTTCTTTAACTTTTTGTCTCCATGTGACAAAATGGGTTCAGAAATTTGCAGTTGTTTAACTGTTTCACTTTTAGTATACTACAGTTTCTTTGCTTTGAGGATAGTTACTTACACGCCCTATTTCTTATATTTTTGTAATCTCTGTGCAGACTTAATTTTGTACTTTTTTTACTTCAAAGTTTTTATCAGTTCATGCGAGATCCTATCGTGGCACATGTTACATAATTGGATTTCTATTCCTCCATTACTAGGGAAGGTTTCTGGTAACTCACAGAATTCTTTATTCCTACCTAACTACAACTAGATTTTAACCCATTATGCAACACTCATACTAATATCCTTCTCCTGGTTTTGATTCTGGACTTCTGTATGAGTGCCACTGTAGTGCTGCTCCCATTCCTTTACTAAATGGGCATGCCAAGCTGCTGCTGCTTTACATCTTTCTTATTATAAGCTTTAGCCTGTTTCTCTGTGTTTGTAGATTCTGCCTCCTCCCACATTTTATACTGTTCTTTAAAATAGGGAAAATATTTTTCTAATATGACACTGTGAGTCAGTTCAGGTGTTACAATCACAGCATGTACATGCTGCACTAGTTCTGTTTGAATTTCCATGTGTCTAAAGAAATAGTCCTTTCTATCATCACAAATGCATGTTGCCTTCACTTTTTGTTTGTTATAAATCATATGCTTATATACCAGGGAATCCTTGACATGGTAATTATGGTGAAATACTCTAGCACTGTTTATACATCATTCCCTTCCAAAAAAGCACAGTAAACATCGTTTTGGTTGCAGCACAGTGACAGAATGCTAACTCAATTATTTCAGCAGCAGTCTCACCACATTTCTACAGCTACTATAATTTCAATGTGTTTGTGGGGTGTGTGTTTATACACACACACACACACACACACACACACACACACACACACACACACACACACACACACACACACACACATATGTATTGTATGTATATCTATATATCTATATACCTATATACTATATCTCTTCCTGATCTTTCCTTAGATGTTTCCCATATGTGTTTCCCCTTTGCCTGTGTCCTCCTTTTCTGTCTGTCCCTCACAATCATCCTACTCTACAGGTCAAACCATAGGTTTAAATGGTGCCTTACTGCTATTACTTTGCATTGGCTGTGCTACTTTCTCCAGATTGCCACTTTTATGCATGTGTGAATGCACTGACACCCATCAATGCACATGCACTTCATGCACTATGCACATTTAGAATGTTTGGGGAATGCCTCACAAGCTGTTTGGTTTATATTCCGTCACTGTACACTCTGGTTTGGCCACTAGCAGATTTCCTAATCAGCCACTATCCTTATGCTTAATCTTTAATGTTCGTAGAGTCATTTCATGTACAGCAAGCAAATAGCAGCCTGTTCATCCTAGTCATGGTTGCTACATTTCTGGATCCCAGAGTAAGTCTGTACATAACCAAACTAATATAATAATAATAATAATAATAATAATAATAATAATAATAATAATAATAACAGCAAAAGTGGCAGTGTCTCCCATTAAAAAGAAAGCAAAAAGAGTAATATAATCGAACATATAAGAATTTGAAATATTTATTGTTAGACAACCAATGTAAAACCTCCCCTCTAAATCATACTCCAATATACAAATATGCCAAAATAAATACTTAAAGAATAAAAGTTATAAAAAATGCTTAGAAAAAAATCCACCAATTAGAATACAGAAAAACAAGTGTATAGCAAATGTATTGCAACAACAATGTATGAATAAATATTTTTAAAAAGTTAGCTATTGATTCATAGAACCATGTAGGACTATCAGGCAATAAGCTAAAAAGTGCAGAATAAGGAGCATTCATACAACTTTATAATGACAATGATGAAGGGCCATCTGATAAGTGCATAATTACATGCAAAATATCAAGGAAGGCAGGTTGTGATTCATAGTCAGCAGGTGCAAAGTGTGGTGATAGCAACTAAGTGCAAAACATTTGGAGTAACAACAGCTATTGCTGAGCAGCATTTACTTAGCATTCCACCAGGGAAATGAGCAAAGGTGCTGACAAAGGAAGTGCCATTCATATTTCTTAATGCTACCTCGTTATAAGGAACATCTCTCATTATGAGTCTTCAAATTCAGTATTCCACACTGTTACACAATGAAAGGGTTTGACACACAGTTATTACTATTTTTAATAATATCCATGGCAAATAGAGGATACTTCTAACTGATATTCATTTATGAAAATAACTCTTTTAAGGCATGAAGTTAATAACCATGCTGTTGACTTCCCAGTTGATGTTATTAATATGTGTTCCACATTTTGCCTATTTGTTCTGCATTATGAGAGGTAGTGTTTGCACCACCAAAGAGATCGATTGCACTAGATGACAAGCCAGGCGTTGGTGAACCTGAATGACCCACAGTCTGGAATAAGAGGGATGTGTGGACATTTCCAGTAATTACCAGTGTATGTGTACCTGTTGCCATTCATGCCCCAGTGTCCATCCATGGACACATTAGTGACCAACTGAATATACCACAGGCAACAGTCAAGGTCTTCCTTCTGCTCAAAGCCTTCCTCAATATATTCCTGACAAATGTGGGCAAGTGCCTCTACCTTCCCAAAACATTAGAGAAGACTGCCATTGTGATGCATTGTACTTATAACATTACCCTCCTTCTAAACTGCTGGAAACATGGATTACACCCATATGGCAATAAAAACCCAGTCTGATATCCACAATCAGTGTTATGTCCTCAGGAGGAGATACTATTCCACCTACTTCTAGGTAGTGCAATGAACAGGGGATCATACCTCAATGGCTCTGCACAGCACTCTGTTACTGCCCATGATTCCTATATTTGGCACACACATCATCTATATCATTATTTTCTGCATAGTGTCATCCCACAGGGTCACCTAGTAGGTAAGTGCAAGCACCTGATATTCCTACATATTAAAAGCTACAAACAGTATGTACACATTTCCTGCGCCCATATGACTCTCTCTGATATCTCTATATGTCCTTACTGTCATCCATGGGATGCAAGATATGGTTTGGATCCGTGGCTGATGATTCACATTAAGAACCAACAAAACATGGGATAATATCAATATTAATGCTGCCAGACCCAAACCAGAACTGTAGCAGAATGTGTGTCTGATCTACTGAAATCTAAGATCAACTGTCTGGCTGCATCTTGTGGTCACTTCATAATGCCCATGCCACAGTCTGTCTGCTGCTTGCAGAATGCTGTATGCTACCTATTTTGATCTTCAGGTATCAAGCAATCTAGCCATCATTACCCAACCTCTTTCACTTACAAAAACAGGATTCTGTGCAGCCTCCATCTTGCCATTCTCCATACATGAAACTATTTGCAATGCAGAGCAATTAACAACAGTATCTCATGTCATTCAATATTGTCATGCTGAGTACATGGAGGTGAACTGGCAATGGTCAGTCAACTTGTATGGTCCTGACATATACTCAATGTCAGTAAATTGTCACACAAAACAATATGAGCCATGCAGTGAAATGTTCAGGCAATGCTGAACAGTGAATGGTTAGGGCATACTGTGCATCAGTTATTGCCACATATATCAGACAAGAAACAGGTAGCAAGGGTGACAGCTATCACAGTTTACATATGTGCCTAGTGATGTAGAGGCAAATGGATATTTATAGAACCAGGGGTTTTGAGGCTACTATTCAATGGAGGTGGAATCAAGAGTCACAGTAAAGGGGTGGGGGATCAGTGTCATTGATAATTTCCTTTGTTGATTGGACCAGGGAGCCACTACAAGTTTTTGCAGTGTTACTGCAGTGGGATTTTTTTGGGAGATACTAGATGCTTATTCACTGGGGACCCTGTGATGGTTGGACATAGATGTCCTAGATTACCCCTGAGACACAGATGTGGTGCCAGGACAGAGTTGTTATTTGATGTATGCAGTATGGAAACTAACCTGTCTGGTCTCCATGTGTGATATGCTGTATCTATCAATTCCCAAAATATGCGTCTATGTCTCCTATTATGAAATCTGTTTCAACTTTTTTCCATGAAGGGATGCCAGGAATGATTCATCATCTGTGATGATGGCAGTGGAAACTGTTGTCCTTCAGTAATAGCCACTACTGATTCTATGCTTTGTGACTTATGCAAGGCTCACCTTTTCATGTTGTTGACATGCTTCAGACATTTCAATGATGTACAACTGCTTCCACACACAACATTTCTGTCAAGTACCACTCTGCCCATATGCAATCCCATGGAGGCAGATATGTGCCCCTCTCACAGTAAGACACTACCCTTGGGTTTATATTATTGGCAGGCTGAACTAATGCAAACTTTTCCAGAGTCTGCTTTTGGAGGACATGCCTATACCTAGGAATGCAGTAGATCATATTAAGCAGGCAGGTGATGGGTGGGATGCAGTGAAGTACATCTATCATACCTATATTAGCCTTGCTAATCAGCTCAAGGAAGGGTTGAACAAGGAGAGATTGGCAGAAGATACAGATCACAGATATACTGGAAACAATGACATTTCAGTGGCTAGCAAAGCATGTAGTAGTAGGGGTGAACATCTGCAGGGCTATGGCTGTGGTATGTTAGGCACAGGACTTCTCTGACAGCAGATGTGGAAGCTTAAACGAGAAATAGGTGGCTTGGGAGCAAGGATATTATGTCAAGGGTAATGTGTGGGTGTCCCCAGCAGGTGTACCCATGGCAGTTGAGCTCATATGTTCCTATGTGGTGAGCCAAGATAATCCCCCAGTCTGTACAAATTTTGGGGGTTGGGGGTTGGCATAATGGTTAGGATGCTTACCTTAGTAACACAAGGTGCAGGGTATGATTCTCAAATGAGATAATTAGCTAGGCTTAAAATGGCCCACAATGACAGTTAGCATAGTACTAACCTATAAAATGCTATGTGAAGAGCAAGTTGGAAAGAGTGACAGTTTTCTGATTGTTTGCAGATATCCATTGGCCTACAAAATCCCTACTAATAATGCAGTGTATTGAGAGTACTGTTGCTATTGGCTAGATTCCAATATGACCACACATGTGTACAACTGTTTTCTAATTCAAACTAGGACAAACTGAATAGGTAGGTAGTAGCACTCATGTTACAGTTGGCTGCCATCCATCAGATGCAGATGCACTTTTAAAATGCATAATCCATGCAATGTATAGCTGAAGCAGTGTGTTCTCTGCAAGTAGAACACTGATCCCAAGCATTACCACAACTACATTATTGTTAAAAAAAAGATTTTCACAGGTTATTATCCACATGAATGCAACACTTTCCATAGTTCTGCAAACCAATGTGTACCTTCTCTAGGATTCATCTTATGGAACAGGTGCTTCTGTGATGTCAGATAGAGCTTCACGTTGCTTGGATAAGTCTGCTGCTGCTCCCTTGATAAGTGAGTTGGATCAAACATGGTTGTTTACCCATAAAAGATACTAGTGCATAGTAATTTTCACCATCGATCTATCGATTTATGTGCTGATCAGGTCAATTCCTCCAGTGTCGAATGATCATTGCTTCAGAAAAGCACAAGGGCAATGCACTGCTCAACATACTCATGTTCATGTTGTTCCACTCATGCATTCCTGTTCATGCAGACAGGCTGTGTATTTGCCCACATCACCCAATGTGTGACACAGGGGTGCACTAGTTGTGAATGAAAGTTCCAAGCATGGTGCGATTCTCATGCAGCCATTTTGCATTGCTGTAGATTCATAACAATGACTGATGATGCTAATACCCCTCAGACATTGCCACCTCGTTTGTTAAAGAAAGAAAACATATGCCATTTTCCTACATAGGTACTTCAAGGAAGGAATGCTAAGACTGGATGTAAGTCTTTTCCATAAGCTAAATGCCTTGCATGACTTGGTGGACTAGGTGTTCATGGTGACTGGAGTTTTTCATACCAGTGGGCAGTGTAGGTACTAGTCCAGTCACCTGCATAGCTGCCCTCCTAAATATCTGAAGGGATGAGAAGCAGAAGAAGTGAGACAGAGACTTTTCAAGTGGTATAGTGTGTGCTATTTCTAATGCGTGCTACATTGCAGTTAGTAACATGTATATTTTGTTTTAACAGCATTGTTCATATTAGGAACTTTTTCCTCTGAGTGGCCTCAGGATATGCCAGTTTGTCTGCAATGGGTAACTGTTTATATGTTGTGTACACCATTGCTGGTAGCTGCATTGTTATTGTACAGTTTTGTGTTGGGGGTAGGCATATGGCAGTGTGCCTGTGGGATTGTAGCCACCATCTCATATTTCTACTTCCTTTTGCATAGCTTTGCTAATGTAGCTGTTAATGGGTCATTGTGCATATGGGCAGTAGTTGTAATTGCTTCTTAGGTGAGGGTATCATATCCTGTATCTGCTTCACTGTAAATACCCTTGGTAGTGTAATATCATCCATGGCTATGGCCACCACCTCAGGCTTCTGCTTGTTTGGCATTTGTCCTTTGGTAAGTATGGCGTGAGCTGCCATTGTCCCACAGATTGACAATGCCCATTTATTTTATTTTATTTATTTTACATTTGTTTACCGGGAAAGTCCGACTGGACACAGGTCCCTTTTCAGTAGAGGTCTGGGGAGAAACGCTCCACTTACAGTAAATACAGCAGACACTTCATGCCTTTCACACCTCCTGTCATCCCTTCTCTTACTATATACATAAAATGAGGGGAGGCCTTTTCCCACAAACACCTTCCCCTTCTTGCTCTGCTTAATACACTCTTTTTTCTAGTTTCCTTAACTGCTCTTTGCACTAATATTATGGAAAAAAATAAGGTATCTAGCTTACAATATATTTCTTCTTCTTCTTCAAAGAACGCAGTGGAAAAATACCACTGCTGGAAGTTGTTTGTGCTTTCTGTTGTAGTTCTTATATATATTTTCATGAGTTTAGCACAATGAGGCATGAGATTGACCCCCTTGTCATTTTCATGTGCTCACTGCTACAATGATTTGTTTCATTTCCAGTGCTTCTTTTCTGCTTCAGCTACCTCCTTAAAGTGCATCTTTCTGCCTGCTCATGTAACTTGTCCCTGGTTAATTATTTATGTCTACTTTGCAGTGTATTTTCTGTATGCATCACTAGCCATTTGCCACCATGAATTAAATATCTGTGAGTCTCTGCCCAAACATCCTGAAAACCTACCCATGCACTTGTAATACCAAGACAGTCTGAAATAGACTGAAAGTGACACTTGACCTAAGGTAATATGGTATCATTTCACAAGTTCCAGTGAGGAAACCAAAAAGCACTACAGCAGTTTTATACCTACATCAAAAAGTCCACAATCACACAATTGGCATGCATGGGAAAAAGGAATACATATATAAACTAACAAATAGGTAAATGGAATATATGATCACCATGTGTATAATACATGAAATATATAGAACTCTGCATTGTTGGAGCAAGTTTCATAAATGCCTCCTATGTGATACTCTTGGATATGGAAACTTACAGTGTGACAGCTGCTGTACCACCTACCAAGAATCTCATTCCCAAAACACACAGAACCATATTTATTATACCTTAGGTGCCCACACAGACACAAACAGACAGGCAGACAGACATATAGACAAACACACTGAACCATATTTATTATACCTTAGGTGCCCACACAGACACAAACAAACAGGCAGACAGACATATAGACAAACACACAGAACCATATTTATTATACCTTAGGTGCCCACACAGACACAAACAGACAGACAGACAGACATATAGACAAACACACGCGCACGCACAGACACACACACACACACACACACACACACACACACACACACACACACACACACACGCATGCACACACACACACACACACACACACACACACACACACACACACACACACACACACACACACACACACACACACGCGCGCACACACACACACACACACACACACACACACACACACACACACACACACACACACACACACACACACATACACACAAACACACATGCATGTGCTATATACATGTAATGTGTGCATCTATGTATGAATGTATGAAAACGATTTAATACTGTAGGATTAACAAATACATTTCACATTAAGAGGAGGGAGAACTCATGGAATGAATCTTGATGGGAAGGCTGTTACAATTTCTAGAGGACAACTTTCCCCAGGATAGCAGCCAGTATGGTCAGAAAGAGCTGCTTGTCAAACCTGATCCAGTTTTATGATGTGGTTACAAAATGTACTTGATAGGTGAATATCAGTAAACATACACCCTACTTGGATTTGGCAAAGGCCTTTATCCTATTCTATACAGAGGACTGTTATGAAAACTGGAGAGGTTAGGATAAGGATCTAGACTGAGGAAAGGGATGACTTTATGCTCACACGCTAAGGTACCAAAGGTTTTCATGAAATGGACAATGGGAGGCATGAGATAGGTGACTACTAGAAAATGGCAGGATCAGTTCTGGGTCCAGTATTCTCAGTATTTGTCCAAAATATACCTGATTGAACAGGGAACAAGAGTAATCTCTTTGCTAATCACAGAAATATAGATGCAGAAGTTTATATTACGTCTTCAAAAAACCTCTTCAGCGAATGCCTGTTCATCGACAAATAAACAGCCAAATCTAACTCCCACAAATGTCTGTTTCAGTGATTTTTTTTCTAGGGGAAAAATGCTTGGCCATCATCAGGAATTTGTTCTTTTCCCCACTGTAGTATGATTTTGGAGTTTGTATATTTAGTTAGAGAGGCATGGGGGCACAGCTCTCCACATTGGGAGTGTGTAGGGGGTGAAGACCCCCCACTTTGAAGGGTTTGTGAGTTTATCTGGTTTGTGGTGGACCAAGTGATTTTTTCCCCTAGGAAAAAATTCACTGAAATGGCCATCCAAAGAAGTGGGACTTCAGTGTTTATTGGTCAGCGAGCAGGCGTTCGCTGAAGAGGTTTTTCAAGGATGTTATAAGACCCAGATGCAGCAGTGTAGGATGGGGTGAAGAGTCTGTGGAAGGAAATGGAAAAGATGTAGATCTGGTCAAGGGAGGTTACATTTGAGGTTCAGTGGAAGCAAGTATAAAGCATTGCATTTAGGCTTCATACTTTGTATGAAGTATCAGCTGTGTGGAATGGAATTGATGCCAACAAGCAGGAAAAAATGTGAGGGTATTAAACACACTTCATGATCTGTCAATGGAAACTGAATGAGAAGTCAGAACAACAGCAACAAACAAAATGCTGTGATGTAGCCTAGGTGGGATAGATTCCAGAACTCAAGAACTCAAGAGGCAATTCTTCCACTCTGCAGCACCCTGGCAAGACCAAACCTTGAGTACTGCATACAGTTCTGAAAGCCAAAAAAGGGAAGTGATATCTGGCTGCTAGAAAGAACACAAAAGGAAAGCTAGCAGATAGATGAGTGTGACAAATCCAGTAGTCATCTTTCTTCAAAAAATCTTTGAGACAACATCTTTCCTCCCAGTGGCTATGCTCATGTACTAGTGCCTTACAATCTATAACCTGACTATAACTCTCTCTACTACTACTCCCACCTTTCCTAGCTCCATCCTATATTACCTTCTAAAAGTTCACCTTTATCCCTGGATGATAATCTATTTTTGTACCTATGTATACATGTACTGTGAGTAGATAGATTTATGGACAGCTACATTGCCTTCTTTCTTTGTCAAAAAAATGTGTTTACTGTTCAAAAATTATTGTATTTCCCAGTTGAGTTTTTCCAACATGTATGTATTGTATCAAACATTGTGGAGCTTTTCTCCCTGGGCCTCCACTGAAAATGGGTACTTTTTGGCCCATTGGACCTTCCTGGTACACAAATGCAGATAAATAAATAAATGGAAAGGATATGAGCAGAGACTAGAGAAATGTGAGATCTTCAGCTTGAGACGAGAAGAGAAAGAGAACATGATCCTAGTGCAGAAGATGATGTTAAGGAAATGTGAAGGGGTCACTCTGAACAGGAATGACTGAGTGATAAAGAAGAGGCTTAGGCAACTGAATGAAGAGATAGACTACCTGCATCTCCAAATGTATGGGTACAAAAAGAGGTTTATAGACCCTTGGAAATTACTTCTTTTATGGGTGACAAAAATGAAATCCAGTGAGGACATTTAGAGGGCAATAGAAAGATGGAAAAAATGGAAAGGGTAGAAGATATAAATGTGGTCGTAATCTGTAGACTACTTAGTTTATCAAGCATATGTAAAGGAATGTAATACTCTCATAGATTCTTATTTTCTGTTTAGCTGATAATACCATTGCCCATTTGACAAATTGTAGGTTGTATTCTACTTCTTTCCAAACTGTGGTATTCTTAGTTTAGTTTCATTTCTGTGAGAATGAGTTACATGGGGGTAGGTGTATTGCTGGGATACAAGAGTGGAATTTTATGTGAAACATGGATTTTCATTGTTTTTTTCTTTTCTTGGAATACTATTTAATTAAGGAGATTTATGATCTACAACTGAGTATTGTTAAGTCCCTGATGGCATGCAGGGAGTTGTGATGTTTAAGAAAAGTCTTCATTACAAGTAAGATAAATATTTTTGCCACACCTCTTCTTATGCCTTTGTGCATAGCTTATTGTATCTCACCAACATATGAACATTGAATGGCTCTTGTAAACAATGTATGCAATAAACCGAGAAAGACAGATGCATCTATATGTGCATGTGTGTGTTTTGCACACACACACACACACACACATATATATATATATATATATATATATATATATATATATATATACATATATCTACATACATATAGCTATACATCTATTTATCTATCTATCTATCTATCTATCTATCTATCTATCTATCTATCTATGTATGTGTGTGTGTGTGTATCGATATCTACATGTATATCTATATCTATAGCTGTATGGGTTCCCATCTGAAGATCAAGTGAGTGTTTGGTTAACAGCTGTTAAGCCAACAGTTTATGATCAAATAAGCAGCTAGTGGACAGATGTCAGAATGAACAATTCCCAGAGTTGGGAAATATGGCTTATCCCATGTTTGTATGATATCAGAGTTAGTATGTATAATATTTTGTAGTGGGTATGGGTAGAGCAGCCTCCAACAAAGGGTGTTCAGAGGGGCTTGTCCCCACTGTAAAAACTGTTTTTTTTTCTTTGTTTTTTAAATTTAAATTTTACATGCACAGAGTCTGTTTCTCTTTTCATACATAGTTGTGTGTCAACATGAGCATTTTCAACATTATTGCCTTCAGCATTTAGTGTGATATAAATAGTTAAATAGTTCCAGTCCATTTTATTAAAAAGTCAAGTTTTTAATAATGAAGTGAAGATTTACATTGAGTTAAACTGGGCTTATCATCCTTTTGAGACAATTTTGTGACTGTAGAATTATGTATATACACAAGACCGAAATTTAAACAAATAAGACAAAAACAGCAAAACCCTAAAATGGCGAACGTGCACAAACTCATAATTCATACCATCTAAAAATCAGCTGCAAATGTTACACAGTATTTTGGTTTTTGAAACCAAGAAACATCTGAATGGAGATCACTGTACAGTGAGGATCAGAAAATTCTCCTTTTCCTCACTATAGTGCAATCTTGAAGTCAGTGTATACAAGTTGCAGGGGGTGTGAGGGGGTGGAGGGGTGCTTGTTCCCCTGCAATAATGAGTGTGTGTGTGATTCCCTTTTGTACATTTCGGGTTTGTGACCATCTGCTGTTCTACCTTTTCGATGTTCTCATCTCAATATTATGCATTTTGATCGTATGTTAATTTTATGTATTGAAGTAGAGCCATACACACAAACACACACACACACACACACACACACACACACACATATATATATATATATATATATATATATATATATATATATATATATATATAGGTCTAGGATTATTCACTGAAAGCACATTACACTGAAACTCAAATGGCTGTGCACAAATCACTGAAATCTCAATTCACTGAAAACACAATTCACTGAAACACATTTCACTGAAAGTTATATGGCCTTTTCCCCACTGTAGTGCAAACCTGGAGTTAATATATATAGTAAGGGGGTGTGGGGGACATAGCCCCCACATAGTTTGGATATATATTATGTTCAGATAAGAATAATTTATTGGAATTGCAAATATTCATGTATATAGTTCAAAATGTTTAAAATAAGTGGGGGACAGTGCCCCTCACCCCCCCTTACTATATATACTAACTCCGGGGTCACACTACAGTGAGAAAAAGGCCATATATAACTTTCAGTGAAATGTGTTTCAGTGAATTGTGTTTACAGTGAATTGAGCTTTCAGTGAATTGTGCACAGTCAAATATGTTTCACTGAAATGTGCTTTCAGTGAATAGTCCTAGACCCATATAAATATAGACATATATCAACAAAGCTGCTATATGCAGTCAACATGGCATTGCAAATATTCTCTGAACAATGACTTGAGTAAATGCAAAACTGAATGCACATGAGAGGAAACTGAGCACAGTTGTCATAGCAGCAAATGGAGGAAATCAGAGGAAGCTGAAAATTGAGATAGAAGGTAAAACAATAGAACAGGTTAGCAGTTTAAAGTATTTGGGCAGCCGCGGTGGTGCAGCGGTTGGCATTGCCACCTCACAGTAAGAGATTCTCTGGTTCGATTCTCGGCTGGGGTGCCTTCTGTGCGGAGTCTGCATGTCCTCCCTGTGGTCGCGTGGGTTTCCTCCGGGTGCTCCGGTTTCATCCCACATCCCAAAGACATGCTGTAGGTGGATTGGACACTCTAAATTGGCCATAGGTGTGAGTGCGTGCATGTGTGTGCCTTTTGTGGAAGGTTGGCTGCCGGGCTAGCAACTCAACACCGTAAAACTCCACTGCCAGTCATGAGCGGACAGATGTTCTGTTGTGGCGACCCCTAACTGGGAAAAGCTGAAAGAAGAAGAAGAAGCAGTTTCAAGTATTTGGGAGATGTTGCAGAGAAAGGAAGTCATAATTTGGGGGTCAAAGCTAATATCAGAGGGTCTGCAGCCAAATAGCACAGAGTGTCAATGGGTAGAGTGTGACAGAAGAATGCCATAGAAGTTGAAAAGTACGGTGTATAAAGCAGTCGTGTGATCAGTATGACTTTATGGTATAGAAACCTGGTCAGTGAAGGCAGAGCAGTTCAGGAAGCTGAAATATCCATGATTTGTGGTAGGATACACACTCTGGAGCAGATGAAGAAATAAGGACATCATAGCAGAAACCCAAGCAGCTCCAATTACAGACAGTGGTCTAACTAGCTAATCTGGGGATAGTGCTGCCCTTTGAGTTGGCTTTCCACCCCCTTCATCAACATAAAGTTGAGAAGCACAAAACAAAAAATCTGCCACTCCTAAAATAAAGAGCAAGTTGCATTCCTTCTTTATGCTCTGTGGTCCTATACTCCACTTTAATTTGAGGAGAAAAAAAAGTTCTTCTTAAACTGTAGTAAAGTGATATCATCAGTTGACATGTCACCTGACCCCATGTAGAAAAATGGGAACTAGGGGCCTAATGATGACAATGGTGGTTATATGTATATATTATTTATTTATATATAATTACTATATAAATCATGTGACTTCAGTTGGCTTGAATTAACTGACACTTTTTGAAAACTGATCCTTGTCCATCACAAGTGTAGCTAGGGAAATGTCAGATGAAGTGCTTATGACAGGAAGTCAGTGCAGCTACTTACACTAAGATGATGCACTTTAAGAAAGTCCTTATGTTAAGGAAAGGGTTGACAAAATAACTAGACAAACACATTTACCATAAACAGTTATTTTTGCTACCAAGAAAGGTGACAAACAAAGGAATGAATGAGGTATTACTATCAGACATGATAATGGATCACTCAGATTTATCAAACTAGTTAACACCAAGTATATTTGAGGAAACAAAGCTTTTTGTTGTTTTCAGGGAAATATAAACAATACATGATTACATAAATGGTCACATTCAGATGAGTATAAAATATAGGAAGATAGTAAAAAATACACGAGTTTAAATAAACATATTCAGAGGATTGCAGTTAGAAAAGACATTTGACACCTATAAATAGGTTGATACTTTCAGAGATAAGCAAAAATACACAAAACACATCCTGTAAATAGATAAAAAGATAGATAGATAGATAGATAGATAGATAGATAGATAGATAGACAGATAGATAGGTAGATACAGACAGAGAGGGAGGGCAATACAAACAGAGATCCAAGCATGGCCAGGATTAGCTGAAAAATTATTACAAAACTGTAATACTTAAAGATTATAATTAGACTGTCAGTATATTATTTGTTAACACTTGTTGCCTATTGTAATAATGGCAAACAAGATCATTTTATCATAACAGAGATAAGATGAAATACTAGTGGATGTGCATGATCAGGGACAAAAGTTATGTAAAAGTGATTTGTTTGAGTACTGGTCACATAGGATAGGAATGCAGCAGATTATGTTTAACCAATTAACTACCAATAGAAGATATGCAGAGCAAGTGTGAAAGATGTCAATTGTCACAAGGTATAGTGGCCAAGCAGTTCCCGGCTTACATTTATGAATCCAACTCAAATGAATGAAATATGTGCAAAAGACATAAGTAATTTCATGCAAAATGGAGTTAGATCTGATGAAGCCCAGTTCAGAGTGAAAGCACTTATATATCTACGATATTTTATTTTCAATAAAGAAGTATCAATTTGTATCAATTTATAAACAAGTATAGGCACTCAGTTACCCTGAAGTCTCAGCAGAGCTTGTCTACAGTTCATGAATCCTTTTTTCTGATTCTATAAAGTCTCAGTCAACAACTTCATTGCTTATGAAATATTGGGTTTGACCTGTAGTTCAGTGTTTTCTTTAAGGGGGGAGACATTTTGTTCCCTAAGACTAGAAAACTACTACACCTCACCACAACGATCATTTTTTAAAACTATATATATATTTGTATCTATATCCATCTAATATATATATATATATATATATATATATATATATATATATATATATATATCAATTAAAAATAGCAACCATAACCAAATAGAACTCAGCAACACGGATCTATAAAGGCTGTCTTTTTACTCCACAAACTCCACCAATAATTCCAGGAACAGTCGAAAAAAACGAGAATAGCAAAATGTAAGCTTTATTCCATAACAAAGATAAAACAGGATTGCTTTGGTCTAGGCCTCTTCAGAATCAAAAAAAGCTGTCAGTGGCACTTATTTATATTATAGCCATTAAGATCATAAAACAATAATTGATGTGCTTACCATAATTGATTAATAATTAATTAATTAACTTGTCCACCATTCCTTTTAAAGTGCTATAACAACCTATATGAAATATATGTGTATATATCTCTTCATACATTGGTATATTCCTAGAATAAAATATACAATACATAAAATACATAAAATACATAACATACATAAACTAGGACTTGTCTAAAATATATCTATCTATATATATATATATATATATATATATATATATATATATATATATATATGTTCTGATGAAAATTATGTATTTTATGTATTCTGATGATGTATTATATGTATTTTATATATTGTATATTTTACTCTAGGAATATACCAATGTATGAAGAGATATATACACATATATTTCATATAGGTTGTTATAGCACTTTAGAAGGAATGGTGGACAAGTTAATTAATTAATTATTAATAAATTATGGAAAGCACATCAATTATTGTTTTATGATGTTAATGGCTATGATATAAATAAGTGCCACTGACAGCTTTTTTTGATTCTGAAGAGGTCTCCGGTACGGAGACGAAAGCGCTCAATCCTGTTTTATCTTTGTTATGGAATAAAGCTTACATTTTGCTATTCTCATTTTTTCGACTGTTCTTGGAATTATTGGTGGAGTTTGTGGAGTAAGAAGACAGCCTTTATAGATCCGTTGAGTTATATATATATATATATATATATATATATATATATATATATATGTATATGTGTGTGTGTGTGTGTGTGTGTGTGTGTGTGTGTGTGTGTGTGTGTGTGTGTATATATATATATATATATATATATATATATATATATATATATATATATATATATATATATATATATATATATATATATATATATATATATATATATATATATATATATATATATATAATGTCAGGTACAGCTTTCAACCTCCTAACACAAAAAATCTGAACAAAGCTTTAAATAATGGTGGACAAAGACCTAAAAAATGGGGACAGATTTTAAATATTGCTCTTATAAAAATATTGTTCTTACAAACTTAGAATTTAGTTAGAATAACAGGTTTTGTGCTTGCTTGCATTTTCTGAAGTGTATAATGTCTGAAATTCAAGCATGTGTCATTATTTAGTGACTTCAATCCTCGGTAGTTTACCAGAAAAACACAAATTTTAAGAGGAGCAGACCAACACTATGAGGCAAAAATCTGGGCATTCTGCAGAAATCTGGACAGCTGAAAGCTGTGATGTTAGGAAAAAAGCATATTTCCCAACCCTGAGAATTGTGCGATCTGACACACATCCATCGACCAACTGTGTAGTTGACCAAATTTTGTCAGCTAAACAGATGTCTACCAAATGGGGATTTTATTAAATTCATTTCCCCCATAAATGTTAGTTTTCAAAATTACACTGGCAAATATTCATGCTTAATGTAGCTGTCAGGGACTAGATTTTTTTGGCAACAAATAACATAAGATTACAAATTACAAATGCCTTATAATCATAAGACTTCTAATCGAAAGCAAATTCAAGAAAGCAAATAAATGTATGTGGTCATTTAAAGGGCTTGTGAACTCTTATGTGATATATGTCACCAGCTATACTTATAGTAGCTACTCCCTTCTCTACAATCCTGTTAAAAGTGTTACAGTAATAACATGAAACAAACTCTATATGATGCCAGACTATGTAATTCTAGTAGTGTAATATTTATTTAGGCATTTTGTTTCTGACAGATGTATCAAAGCTAAGTCTAGATGAAAAGTAAGGCACCACAGAGATGGAAAATATGAAGAGTAAGGCACCACAGAGATGGAAAATAACAAACCAGCCCTTGCATTCATATGTAGAAAATTGCATAGTAGATGAAAGCATTCATAACTGAAAGGACGTACCATGCATCAAAGTAAACAACTGTACTTCCTATGAGCTCAGTTTTCACTTCCAGCCATTAAAGATCTTATGTTGGCATAACTAGCAGAAGGATAACCCCAGAATTACACAGACGTACATAGCACCTCAACCAATTAAATGTCAAGTAATCCACATATTTAAGACTTAAAAAAGGTAGTATTGAAGTTTGCCATAATATGGCTTATGAAACATAACATCTGAAAATTTTAAAAAGCTGTGCTTTGATGATCCGTATCTACAGAATTTTATTTCATTCGCTATTACCTTGCTGATAGGGCTGTCGCACTGGACACACAAAAATGTCTTTATTGGAGCAAGGGGTCCCTGCAGCAAAATAACAAAACTGCATTTGGGAAAATACCAACATATACTCACAATACAGTAGAAAGTGCACTAATTCTCTGTGTAGAACCTTTATCAAATAAAAAAGGATAAGTATTTTAGAAAAGAATAACATGCAGTAATCTAAGATGTAGCAAAAGGAAAGCAAGGAAAATGTACAATTACATAAAGTAGGAAAGCAGGAAGTGTCATTTCCACCTTCCATAAAATAAAACTGACCAAGATCAGAATTAGGTAATGACAATGGACCAGATTTTGAAAGATCAAGGCAACACTGTGGAATGCACTGAGTGGTAATAAATTAGAGAAGTTCACCAAGTTCTTCAGGACGGTGCTTATCAAGTTGAAACTTTTCATATAGCAAGCAATGCATGCATAAAATATTATCATCTAATTAAACAACAATAGCTTATTGTATAGTTTGCAACTTGTTGACAATTATTTGCTTTGTAATTCTACACATTCCATTGGAATCTGCAGGGCATATTAATGTATAAAAGTTTTTTTGTTTTTTTTTCAGTATGATGACATATAGTGCAATGTATTGCAACTATGGGTTTATAATGTGTAAATTAGCAACAGTAAAAGTCTTTGCTTATTTGATCTTTTGGGAATTCCAACATAATCTATCAAAAATTAAGAAAAATGCACAACAATTTAACTTACAGCGCCACACTGGCAACCTCATTGTAGTTGTTTATCTAAAAACTGCACTTGGGAGAGGGGCATGAGAGGGGAACATGTAACAGACATGTCAAAAAGGAATGGAGAGATAGGCCAGTAAAAGTTGGGTGAGGGTAAAAATGTGGGAAACATATGATAGAAGAAGACGAAGGCAAAGGAAGGTCAAAAACAGGGTCAAAGGGACATGGGCATTTTTTTTTGTAGGACTTGTCACTTTTTTAATTAAAGGATTGGCGGGTTGTTAGAAAATGGAAGAAGAAATAAAGTTGATAAGAAACAACAGAATTTACACCACAGAACAGACAAAGGTAGGTACCATACAAAAAGGACTGGATGTGTGACACAGAAAATATACATGCAGATTGCATAGGAGATGTCATGGAAAGCTATTCAGCAGGGTAGAAATGCAACCTAAGCATGATCCATCATGTAAAAATACATTAACTGATGTACCAATGTGCACAACAGCATTGCTTTAATGTTGTCAGGCAAGTTATTCCTTACAATGGGGTGAGAAGTCATTGCACACATGTGACGGGGGCAACAGCTTGTGGAAAAGGGCAACAGCACATACTCACATATATAAGTAACTATGCCCTTGGTGAACAGCTTAAAGCATACCCATGAATTACACAGTAATCCACAGGTCAGAGAGACCCACAAAAGAAGAGGTCAGGACAGAAATATCAACCATACAATACTGAGGCAAATATCTATTCACTAAGTCAAACTGCAGCCCTGCATTTCATAGGAGAAATGGATGTGTTACTGACAAGTGGATAGCAAAACATTACTGCAGGTTAGGAGATGCAGCACTGGCTAGTAACAGTAAACATCACAATCCTGCAAATGTGATGACACAGGACAAGTCTGATATTAATGAATAACTGCCATGCATGCAGCACAGACGACATGCCAATTTCTGATATGCTACAATTTCATGTTCTGCAATGGCAAACACAGTAGCATGTTCCTGTGCATTATGCTTATGATGATGTGAGCACTTATTGGCCACAACACTGTAGCATGTCACAGATATGAAATTCATATTTACCACAAAAAAATCAGAATTATGTAAACAGAGGAAAAATGAGACCACATGACTCTATTATAGAAAATACACACATGGAATGTATGCATATATTAACAGTATGTCAGTGTGGTGCACATAAATGTCAGCAATGGGTGGACAGAAAAACTACCCCTACAGCTCAGTACTGTCAAAGGCCCTTCATAGAACTTTCACAAAGATATAGTCACACATCACTCTATCGTAGACATGTGCCATGTGCAGATGTGCCATATGGACAGAAATATGTATATGTGGGATTTACAGCTGTTCATGCAAACCCCTTGCAAACCCCTCATGTACTGTACAACTGCCATTGTGATGCATGCTTACAGCAAAAAAGCATTACAGTCTCATGTCTGCAGCAAAGCATCACACATGCATGTGTCTAGTAACACGTCAAAGTATTGTGGACAATCATTTTAATAGTGACAACTACATGCCACATGTTGTTGTATCTTTCAGGTTATTCCAGTTAGGGGTCGCCATAGCGGAACTCCGGTTCACTAATGTTTGGTAGTGGATTTTTACATGCCGAGTTACCAGCCCTGATGCACAACCTTCAACGAAGGCACACTCATTCATGCATGCCTCCACACAGAAGACACTCTAGCTGAGAATCGAACGCGACAACGTCTTGCTGTGAGGTGACAATGCTACCGCAGCATCACTACCGCGGAACTACATAAAATTATATAAATGTATGTAGCATGCATATGTGACTAGAAGTAAGGTGTACAAGTGTGCAAAGTAGACACACAGCTCAGTCATGTACCACAACACAAACCCTGCCCAAAACATAAGTCTAGTCAAAAATGAGAAATACCAGTAATGCATAATTTATAAGTACTGTCATGCTAATCCATTAAAATAGGTGTCACAACTGCATAACAGATGCCACTGTATCATGGATATGTGTGGGAAGGGAATTTGGAGCTGCATGTATAAAACCTATGTTTCAACACAGTGAGTTAGTATGCATATGAAGCACACAAAGCAGACAATAGCCGTAAAAGGATATGCTACAACGGTAGGCTCCATGTGAAAGCCTTATGCAGAAAAGTGACACTATTGTGATGTAATAAATGTAAACAAGTGCAGTATGTATTCAAAATGTAGTTTCCTTGTAACCCATTCCAATCTACACAAATATTCACAAGTGTTTCAGAATAATATTACACACGAAACAGACATGCATGACACTGAGCATACATTTAGTAGTAGAACCCAACAGTGCTCAGTGGAAATGTACACGCAGTCCTTTGGATGCCTGAAAATATGGACAATGCAAGGAGGAGTATAATATAAACATTTGAATTGCTACACATAGGGGAGACAGATGCATTTGTAGAATTGCATGAGAGTTGCACATAGTGGTGATGCATGTATCTCTGGTATGCAAACTGTGACACCAGTGACCTTACCCTGTGATGTGCATGACAGTCCACAAAGAGACTCACTGCAGGTAAGACAAGTAAAATAAATAAATAAATAAATAAAAAGCACCCAGACAAATCATTGTCACCACCTCAGGTGGGAGGATGGCATAATGGTTAAGGTGTTTACCTTACAAAGACAAGGTGCAGGGTTTGATTCTCACATGGGGAAATTGGCTAGGCTTGAAATGACCCACAAGGGTAGTTAGCCTAGTACTAACCTATGAACCTATATGCAGTTATATAAGTACTAAATGTAAAGGGATGTTCATACAAAGCATACAGAACACTGTGGGGGGAATTTAATAAAGCCTGCATGTTTTTTTTTGTAGGCATCATGCAGTGATGCTTATATGCATGCAAACATATTAAGATTCAGTAAGCGTTGCTGAGTGGTGCGCATGCACACGCAAACACAGAAAATTCTGTTGCATGCAAATCTCCTCATAAGCAGGCATCTGTTCAGATCCTGTATCAGTGTACATAGTGTACATGGAAAAATTCTGTGTACAGGAGTCCAGACAGACAAAAGGAGGTGTAAAACTGTAGAAATGTGGACACAAATCCTCTGAAAATGTAAAACCACATACATCTATGAGCAAAACAATTACTATTCTTGCCAGGGAGATTAAAAGGAATAAGTTAAATTAATTTATTTTTTTAATAATCTAGTCATGTTTGCGCTACAAGCCACACTGTGCAAACATGCATAATAGAAAAAAAAATAGGAAAAAAAAGAATGTTATAGTGTGTGACAGAGCTCTATTATAGAACCTTGCATGGCGCCACTACAATGGTTCATTGCTGATGTTTCTAAGGTGATAGGGCTATGAAGTGTGTAGTTTCTAGGCTGTCAGCATGGATAAGTATGCAAATCAGGTGGGGTTATTAAATACTAAAAGGAGCAATCATGTTTGTATATCTCCTTTGTTTAGGATCTTACACCATGTTGATGTTTACTGAGGATGTGGCTGACATCAGGTGGGTGTGTCGTCTCACTTCTAAGCTCTTGTAAACTTAGGTCTGCACACTTGCATGGTGCACTGCCAGGCTAAGCATGTTCTTAAAACCGGATGTGTTCAGTTAGAAAGTTTGACCTTTGTATAAACTATGATGTGCAGTGCAGGCATCACACACTGAAATTGGGCCATTAAATTATGTTAATGATACTGCAGGCAGGTGGAATACATCATAGTTTGCCAACTACACATTCTGCACCTGCACCAGAGCTGTATAAAGTATCATACAATATATATTCTGATTTTCCCCCAATACTCTGGACCATTGAAGTACAGACTTGGGAATTTTAACTGAGATAATTTTAGGGGATGCTGCAGGTCTGCTATATCTCTATGTGCTAGATGCTGAAGTCAATGCTGCTGGTGCTGCTGACAATAGGCCTAGGCAGAGAAGTGAAGAGTGTTCAGGCCCAGGGTAACCTTCTAGGAGCTACATGAGCTGGAGATTGTAGAGTGCTACCAGATGGAAAGGGACATACTAAAAGAACGCACTGAGCTCTGCTGCCCTCAAATCAGACCCAGAGCCAACAGAAGGGAACCCATCCCAGTGGAAAAAAATTTATGTATAGCCCTTAGGATACTAGCTACAGATACTTTCCAAAGACCAACTGGGGACATTATGGGGGTCTCACAGGCATCTGCATCCAGAATACTCTGCCAGTTCCTGGATGCCATGTTACCACATGCCAGTGAGCACATATCTTTTCCCCTCATCACTGAGGTGAGAGCCAGCAATATGCAACACTTCTACTGTGTAACACACTACCCTGAAGTACTGGGTGCCATAGATTGCACTCATGTACACATCAAGGAACCATCTGGTGAAGAGGGTAGAATCAATGTGAACTGCAAGGGGTACCACTCCATTAACTGCCAGGTCATGAGCAATACCCAGATAATTATCCTGAATGTGTGTGCTGGCAGCCCAAGCAGTTATCACAATTTCCATATCTGGCATGGATTACAGCTGTACCAGATATTTGTTAGGGGTGACATCCCACATGGCCATTTACTGATGGATGCAGGCTATGTCCTGGAACTGTGGATTATGACATGCATCAGAAATGCACACACACCCATGAAAGAACACCATAATGAGGCACATGCACAAACTAGGAACATCATAGAGCATGTGTTTGAGCTTCTGTAGTCACAGTTCTGGTGCCTTGATATATCTCTTGGAGCCCTGCAATTCTCTCCAGCCACATGTGCACATATGTTCACAGTATTTGCTATGCTATACAATCTGATCCTGCAGAAACAACTGCAGCAGGATCAGGAAAGGGAAGGGATACACAACCCTCCACCAGTGCCGAGATCACCACAGCTACAGTCACAGGAGGACTCAGAGAATTAACCCCCTCCTGATGTCCCTGCAGGCAGACATAGGCATGCTCAGTACACCCTAGATTTGGCTAAGAGACAATGCATAGCACATTCACTGACATTCTAGGAATCTAAGGACTGACACCTTACTCCAGCTCATACACATATATTAAACTTGATGCAAGGCAACCCACACAACCTTTACCTATCCCTGCATTGGCTGTGTATGGCTTGCATCAAACAGAGTCCACCATGAACTACAGTTCTATCAACTGCTGCATTTGTAAGGTAAATCTCTAACCTACACGTTACTTGTAAAGATTAGTATGATATGGTATGGTATGTATGGATCTGCTACATTTATGAAAGTAAATAAAGTGGGCTATTTGGATATAAATAACATCCATATGGGACTACAGATACCCGGTCCACTATCATATGTCCTTTAATAGTCACTAGGCCTCATGCATGGAATATTCACTACATCAGTTAAGGGAGATGTTAAATAGAGGGTTTACATGATATTTGGACTACTGTGTATCCCAGCAGAACACGTGGTGTTGTTCCCCCACCCCCAACACAGCAGTGTTCCTATACAACTGCTGCAACAGTAACTCATCAATGGTATGTCAGCAGTCCAGGCAATCTCAGGGCAGTAACATAGAAATTGATCATATAGTGTATGTCTAACTTAATGCAGGAATAACATAAATATTTATGCTGTTGACTGTGTAATGAATGATTGCTCTCTGTCTAGCAACTTGTGTGGCTCAGTGGACTAGGGAAGTTAACATGGGTGATGGCGTTGATGGCCCTAATCTGTAAGTATCCACATCTTTTGGATTTGGGGTATTATTATGTTGGTGTTTTTACAGACTGTCAATAACATTGTTAACCTCTGTCACATATTAATTACATCAGACAGCTGAAGAATGTTGTGTACAATTTGAATGAATTGCAGTACTGCAGACATAGGGATAGATGCCACTGTGTGTAACATACAAAATCCTGGAGTACAGGTATGTGTGCCCTGGAGACAGTTTACTACTGACAATCCCACTGGGCATGCTTATACACTTAGTTAAACAGAGCACAATTCTGTTGCCCCTTGCCCAAAATAACCTGTTATGTATAGATATATCTATAAATATATACATTATGTATACATATCTGTCTGTCACTATCACTCTCTTTCATAGATAGCATATCTATCTGTATGTATATACAAATAGAGATATACCTATATAGGC
Source organism: Protopterus annectens (assembly GCF_019279795.1). NCBI lineage: Eukaryota > Metazoa > Chordata > Ceratodontiformes > Protopteridae > Protopterus > Protopterus annectens. Next base: position 1,427,714,965 of record NC_056731.1, on the reverse strand, counting down.
CTATATATAGCTATATATAAAAACATACATCTCAGGCCTCTCCCATTATATCTATGTAACACATTTAAATATTGTGCACACACACACACACACACACACACACACACACACACACACACACACACACACACACACACACACACAGCTATTTCTATATACATCCCCGTTACATACATAAATATGTGTGTGGATGTCTGTATTGTCCTATATACCCTAATAATGGTGAGTAAAGCTGCACTATCACACATCTATAATGTTGCTCAAAAGATCCAAATAAGGGCTCAACAGTACATAATGCACTTACCTATAGATCCCTGTGTCTGCTGGATGTCACCACACATACAGCAACAGGTGAGAAGATGGTGTAATGCATAATATTGTCTATGCATGCATGGACAGAGCAAATTTTCTTGCCTACAGGCTTGCCCATCCAAATGCAAACAGCCACATATGGCCAAACTGGTAACTGTAGCCACATAGGAGAAATAACAGTTATCTGACTGCTAGGCTACTAGATGCAGATAACAGTACAAAGCAATTTCACTCTGCACACCACAGATGCTGTTCAACATAAGCCTAGTTTGTGTAATCCACAAGTAGTTTGCCTGCAGTAATGTCCAAAGCAGACATCAGCCGTGGTGTGTGATAACTACTGTGATCTATAGTGTGTAAGAGTAGTTAGGTATTGGTTCTAATCACATTCCAAGCCACTTTGTGTGTGTGTGTGTGTGTGTGTGTGTGTGTGTGTGTGTGTGTGTGTGTGTGTGTGTGTGTGTGTGTGTGTGTGTGTGTGTACACATGTATCCCCCTGCAGCAAAACAACTGGAAATCCCTCATTGACTATGAAATCACAATAGTTCTGTACTTGTTGGCCCTGTAAGTTGGTCCCTGTTTCTAAACTGCTGCTGCCAGTTTCCAAACTGCCCTCTTCTACAAGGTCTGCTGATGTCACTGACCATAAGACTAGCAGTTGCCATTGTAATGTCAGACTTTAGTCATGGTGTGTGCGATAAATACTCTGATCTGTAGTGTGTAAGAGTAGTTAGGGTGGGATTCTAACCTCAGTACAGAACCCTTGGTGTGTGTGTGTGTGTGTGTGTGTGTGTGTGTGTGTGTGTGTGTGTGTGTGTGTGTGTGTGTGTGTGTGTGTGTGTGTGTGTATGTATGCATGTATCCCTCTTCAAAACAAATGAGAATCATTCATTGACTATGAAACTGCAATAATTCTCTACTTTCTGGCCCTGTAAGTTGCTGCTGGTTTACAAACTGTCCTCTGCTACAAGTCCTGCTGATTTTATTGACCTTAAGACTACCAGCTCTTATTGTAATGTTAGACTTATACAACACTCTATCCAAAGTCACGCAAGTACAAACCAGTTGCATGGCCAAATGTCAACCGCAATCCACAAATAGAGACAGAATGCCTGACCATAGCTAGGCCTGCTGATGTAATCAAGGATAAGATGTCCTAAAGAGATAGTAATAGCAGACTTGAGGTACAGCGCATGCATCACGTACTATGATCTAGAGTGTGCACCATTAGATAGGTAAGTGTTCTCATCTACATGCAGCCTAATTGCAGTCTGTGTGTGCTGTGTCCTGTAAACATTAAGTGGAAACAGTGCTATCCTAAATGTAGTCAGGTTTGTGTATGTGGCTGTTACAGCATTTTACATCAGCTTATGGAAGCATAGGCTTTTGAACTTTAATAGCATAATGGCTATACAGCCCTCACAATCCTAATCAAGTTTATACCCTTATTTACATGATCAGCACATATTCCCCCTATCCTTGAGGGGCACAGGGTGAAGCCCTGTCATGAAATGATGGTCACCCAGCCAATCATACAGATGGAATCTGACAAGGTCCACTGAGGTGCTCTGTTTGCCATTAGGCAAGATTCTGTTTCAAAGGTGTGTTAAAGTCACATACCAGGTTTATGTCCTTAGAGGGAGTAATCCATGTACCATGCCATCTACAGCTATGCAGCATTTCCAATCAAGCAGACTCATACATTGCCCCATATGCAAAGCAGAGATCATCTCTGAGTAGCCTATATGCCATAGGCTACAATGACCACTGATTTCAGATGAAGTCCATTGAACAGATACTGAAGATGTGAAGTTCCCTTTTGAGGGGCTATTGTGTTATGTGCAATTGTCAGTAGTGCTTGGAAAGGTACAGTACCAAATCAAATAGCCATTGCACTCAAATACTGGCATGCTGAGGGAAGAGTACATGGAAGTTATGTGTGTCAATTTTGGGTGACTGTGCCCTTAGTTATGACATATGATTCTCATCTTACCATTGGGGAGACATGGTGATCTTAGGTACATTAGGTGTAAACCTGTGTGGCCAGACCTGTGTGCCTAAGTCTATCATTCCTGAGTATGCACATCATATGTTGTGACTGATGTGCTATTTATCAGGGACATAGGCGTTATCCATGGAAATTATATCACATATATATTTGCATTGAGTTTATGGGCATTAGTATGTCAACAGGCATTTGTTCATCAATACAATGACTACATTGCTTCGCTAGGGACGGCTTGCACCTGTCACCCCTGCACTTTTGGATATTGGCAAAGGCTCTTGCTACCCCCATAGTGCCTTTTTTAGGCAAGGCTCAAAAGACAAACCCACCTCTATAGGTATCACAAGGGATAAGAAACTCAACTCCAAAAGTCTAAACCTCAAGATGCATGCACTCGAAACTCTCCTTAGCATGGAGAACATCGATATCTGTGCAGTAACAGAAACCTGGTTCAAGGCTCCCGAGAGCACCCCAGCACTACCAGGTTTTACCTCATACCATGCTTTTCAGCTCCAAAACTTGGACCGAACCAGAAAAGGAGGGGGAGTATCAATATTCGTCAAAGATACCCACACCTCCAGGTTGGTGGCACAGCACGAAGCATCAGAGACTATCCATGTGCAACTAACAGTGGGTAAAACTGCCTTCCAGTTTATAGCCTGCTACAGACCACCCTCCCAAACGCAGGAACCCTACTCGGCCTTCCTGAGAAAACTGGAAAATATGAAGGTCTCTCCAAACACCATTATACTGGGTGACTTCAACTTCCCAAACATAGACTGGGAGCATTACTCTAGCTCCAACACCCTAGCTCAAAAGTTCCTAGAATTTATAAACTCAAATGCTATGGAACAACTTGTTACCACTCCCACAAGAGAGGAAAACATACTGAACCTGATCATCACCAATATGGGGACTCTATGCTCCAGACCAGAAGTGTATCCCTCACTGGTAAGATCAGACCATAGACTAATCTCACTGGATATTCACATCCCGACCCCACCCCCTGCCAAGAAAACCACAGTGAAAAACTTCTCTAAAGCAAATTTCACACTCCTCAAAACCGAGGTGGAATCCTTCAAAGCCCCCGGGCCTGTGGAAAATACGACCCAGACCGCAGAATCCTTTATAAACACATTCTATGAACACCTTCAGGAATGCATGGATCATGCAATCCCAAATAAACCCAAAACCCAATCCTCCAAAGGCAGACGTCCTGTCTGGTGGACCCCAGCCATAAACAAACTATACAATAGAAGGAGGAAGCTACTACATGATAGAGTAAAATCCCAAAAAGGGAAGGCATCTCTGATCAGTGTTAGCAAAAAACTACGGGCACTCATAAAATCATCTAAGGCCAGCTTCGAGAGAAAAACTGCACAGGACACTAAGGATAATCACAAGGCTTTCTTTAGTTATGTTAGGAACCTGGGTGGGAATTCCCAGAAATGCTCAGAATTAGTCCAAAATGACAAAAAATACACCGAACCCACAGACATTGCCAACATCCTAGCTGACACGTTCAGCGCAAACTCCCCTCCCACCAAAGGACAAATATCTATCCCAGCAGAGTGCTGCCCCTGACATCTCAGATGCTCAGGTAAGAGCCGCCCTCTCCAAAGTAAAAAACACAGCATCAGTGGGACCAGACGGTGTCCCGGGCTGTGTCCTGCATGAACTCCAAGAAGAGCTAAACCCAAACATAAAACTACTGTTCAATCTCAGCCTTACCACAGGATATGTACCCAAAGAGTGGCGTACAGCAACAGTGGTCCCTCTCCACAAAGGTGGTGCCTCAACGGATCCTGGAAACTATCACCCCATAAGCCTGACTAGCTTGGTCTGCAAAGCTATGGAAAGGATCAACATGGACCTCATAAAAAAAGATATTGGGGACCTAAAGAGTCATAGATTAGTACTAGGCTAACTGCTCTTGCGAGCCATTTTAAGCCTAGCCAATTTATGAGACCTGACTACTCAAACCACCTTGTGTTGTGTTACAAACACCTTAACCATTAGGCTGCCCTCCCAAGACACTGGATCCTACCCAGTTCAGCTTTGTTAAGGGCAGATCCTGCCTCTTAAACCTGGTCAATTTCTTTGAAACAGTCACTAAGGCCATTGACGAGGGGGAGGTGGTCCACACAGCCTACCTGGACCTCGCAAAAGCCTTCGATACAATACCCCACTCGGGCATTATAGATAAGCTCACCAGCTTAAATATAAATCCCTATGTCACTAGATGGGTTGCAAACTGGCTCAAGGACAGAACCCACATGGTTAGAATTGCTGGAGCCATGTCAGACTCCAAACTAGTTACAAGTGGCGTCCCACAAGGCGCAGTCCTGGGACCTCTCCTGTTCGGTATATATTTCTTGGAGGTACAGGCCAACACGGAAGGACTGTGGCTGACCAAGTTCGCAGATGACTGCAAACTGGGTGCTATAATCGACTCTCCAGCCAACACAAGCATCCTCCAAAAGGGCCTCATAGAAACAGACAACTGGTGCCAGAGCCATGGCCTCAAGCTAAACGCCAAAACGTGTATAGTCATCCCCTTTGGCAAAAACCAAGTGCCCACAAATTACCACATAGGTGGTAATCCATTAAGTATGGAAGAAGTAATTAGGGACCTGGGGACCCAAGTTGATAGCAATCTCTCATTTGACAACCACGTGGCCAAAGTGGTTAGAAAAACATTTTATATAGCCCACCTAATCATGAAGGGATTCACATCTAGATCAGGAGAGGTCAACGTGTCTCTTTACTCATCCCTCATCAGGCCCATAATTGAGTACAATGCCCCTTTTGGGATGTACCTTACCAGACACCTGCAGCAACTGGAAAGACCCCAAAAGTACCTCACCAAGAGGATCAAAGGGCTCAAACATATGCCATATGCTGCCCGGTTAAAGAAACTCCAGCTCTACTCAGTGGCATACCACCTGCTCAGAGGCGATCTGTGCCTGACGTATAAAGCCATGTCCAACCCAGAATTAATGGACATGCTGCACCTCAGAAAATCCAAATCCCATCAAGCTACACGCTTGAGAGACTTGAACCTCAGCACTGAAATAAATAGGACATGCTGGAGGGACAGATTCATAACCCAGAGGCTCCCTTCACTCTGGAATAAAATCCTAGTCCAGGTTAGGCAGAGTCCCTCATTGACTCTCTTCAAGAGGAATCTTGATGAGTGGATGGGGGATCATAGGTTTACCCCGGGTATCACTTCTGTGTCACTGTTAGACAGAGGCACAATATACTAACCTCGAAAAAGGGCATAGCAAAATTAATTTAATATGGGTGGCGAAAGCCAAACACACTCTGGCTTGGCTTATAAATGCCCTAGGGCAGATAGCCTAGTATGAACCTATGAACCTATGAACCTAATACACTCTTGTTACCCTATCAATGAGCCACTTAGTGACCCCTATAATGATATTACTGTGGATGCCTAAGTGGGTGCTTTTGTCAATGATGCCTGAGTGGGAGATAGAGTCACATGGCTTGGCTACATCCAGGGGGTTGTATGCTCTGATATTCCTTCACCCAGGTCCTTGGTGACTGCTTCTGAAAAGTCCACCCATTTAACAGCCATGATCTCTGTGTCAGGCATCCAAACTGTATACAGTCAACTGTTTGTAGATCACATATATGTTTGCTGATCAGATCCATGATGATTTGCCCAGTGGTTGCACAGATATAGCTACTCAAGCGGTCTATAGTTCCAGTGGTCAGTGGATGCACCACCTCTGTACAAAGGATAACAGTTGCTATTGTCCAGTCAGCTGGGATGCAGCCAGTGGTTACAGTATGATTGCAAGGAGTTCCCAATGGTGTTAGTAATCCTTGGTGGATCCCATGTAGGATGCAGCCTGGGATGTTAGGATTTCCAATAGATGCTATGTACCCCCCCCATAGAAAGGACAGTTACAAGCTGCTCTATAGATATGGAAGGTATGGGGTAGGTTGACGGAATGTCATGTGGCACATGTGGTGGGGACAGGTGAGTGAAGTTGATGCAGAACCTGTGGGACAACAGGTTAGCTATGAGAACAGACCCATTATATTTAGTATAATTATGTTCGAGTTCACTGACAATCTGGCCCTGTCCTCTGAGCTTGCACTTGTAACTACACTGTGCATTGTGGTTCTGCTTTGTGAGAGGTTAATTTATTCACATACTATTTCTACACAACGTCACAGCAACACTATGTTCTTGTTTTAGCTGAGCAGGTTGTGCCTGCATTTTAGGGGGGCACCCTCACCCCAACTGTCACACAGCAATGCCCACCTCTTATTGTACAGCTTGCTAATGGTAGTTGTCTGCCAAGTAGGTTTTCTATGCCACGAGAAGCTCATGTTCCTCCTGTCAGGTTCAGCTGAGTCTATGCAGTTATACTGTTGCTTACATAATGCATGGGTGTAGCGCTCTGCATATTTCACTGCCCCATCTGAGGGAGGAGATGCAGTCACACTATGTAAACCATCATATAGGAGGTAATACATTGCTTTGCTGAAGTATATTTGTATATTTTCTGCAAGTGAGGGTTAAGTCTGATAGTTTTAATGAGACTGGATATGTGGTCAGATCTCAATAAGGAGGACATTAAAGCAGTGAGCTGCAGTGGTTACCCATATTGGGGAATACATGAAGCACTACATCAGCTCCCCTTGTGGGGATGTGAAGCCACTGGTCCAGAGCATTGTAGTTAAGGACATGGACTAACCTTTCGGCAAGTGAGCTTCAGCACAACTAAGCAACACAGTTGATGTTTGCTTAATGCCACCCCAAACCATGGAGTATTGCTATATCTTGATAGACACATCTACATTCAAATAAGCATAGTGGATGTCTGGATTCATGGAGCTGCTCCTGTAGCTGGCAATGGCTTGATTAGGGGTCCTACCACCAGTGAATAGCACCTGCAGTCTCTCTGAGAAATTATAGTGTTTCACTAAATCTCGATGTGTATCTGTCCTTAATGAATATGTATACACCACCTGAATTACCTTGCACACTGTCAGTTTGAGGTCTGAACATGTGGAAGGATGTGTAGTCTGGCATGGCTGTTTTGCTGTCTACAGCCATGAACTAGGTGTCTTTGACTGCACAAATGTCTGCATATTCCACGGTGGGGACACCATCTACAGAATGTTGCCATTCCCAGCATAGCAGGGTAACCATGATATTGTATGAAGATAGCATTCTCATTGGAAAGTTTTCCATCCAGATAGTGCCTATAAGATGCACTGTGGGGGTGTCAGCAGCCTTGGCCAGTACTCAAAATCCCAGGGGTGAGATATGACCATCTCTGGCAAAGCACTGATGTCTGTTGAGAAAGTCATCCAAGGCAGACATGTAGTGGATCCCCTTACAATGACACCACATACTAAGGCAATTATTGAGGTCCTTTATTTTCCATGTGTACCGAGCTATCATCCTAGGTGAGGGTCAAATGTAACTAAAAGCTATGGGAATGCCCGAGAGGCAGACACAGAGTGTGTAAGATCAGTCATGTGTCTGCATACAGTCCAGTGACATATGCCCCTAGTTGTACACACCTGCAGCAAATATGATGTCATCATTATGTCACGTGATATTCCTTGAGTTACAATGTTTTATATGGCGTATTGTGTCAACCTACAGACAGCTAAATGTGATGTCTCCCATGTATAGCCTGGTGACTCAGACATCAATTTGTCTCAAGATGTACTCACCTATAAATAATAGGTTTTCTTTTGTGTTTTGCCTCAAGTGTGTGACCTGTGAGACATTGGTGCATGCACTATTATATGTACTGTGCTCTCCAAAGGTAGGACATTCCAAGGTGTATTTTGTTTGGGAATGTGTCTAGTAAAGAGATGCAGACATGCAGGTGTGTGATTTGGGTGTGAGTGGTGCAAGAGGGGAGCTGTGTATGTTAGCAAAATGCCCATTACCATATGTACTGACTGCTGTGTGAGTCACCATGGAATCAAGGTTTAAAGTACAGTCACATCTGTCACACATGTTTTTGCGGCATATGAGTAAAGGGGTGGGTACACTTTCCAGTGTCATCAGCAGTCATTGATAGTGCCATTAACAATACAGTCATGCATGTGTGTACGTCACAGCACACCATCGTTAGGCAGTGTCATGACAGATGGTGAAATGTAACATGTCATCTTTATATAGGTCCACTAAAGAAACACAGCACCTGACAGTGTGCCATACAATGCTTTGCCTGCCATGTGGACCTTGTCCTGTCATTTGGCATGGTCCCAATACCATACCTACAAATGTGACAATGTGCAAGTCCTGTAAAGTTAGGGTCATGCTGCCACACCCTTGGGGTTGACAGCCTGAAACACAGTGTTTGTAGACACACATTGCAGTAAAGATGTGGATGCCCACACATGAACAGTGTACTTACTCAGCTTTGCTGACATTATGTTGGCCTTGCAAGCGTGCAATGCCTGTCAAGCAATCAGACAACAGACTAGTTGTTGTGTGACATGATGTGGGAATACAGACATGTGGTCCAGGTACATAACTGTACTATATGACATACCTAGGAGAAGTGGCAGGTGGACACACTTTGGCCAAAGGTGGCCAGTCCTCTGCAGTAGACCTCACTGCCATGGCATGTAGATATCCACCATTGATTTATTGAAGGGCAGGATGCATGACGTGCTGTGTAATAATTTTCACCTAAGCTGGATCATTTCCTCTGTGCTGCTTGTTTCAGAAAGCCTGGACATCTATATCACTGGACATTACACATTATATTCTGATTTTGGCAGGTTTGCTGCTAATCACCATTTGGTCAGTTTCCAAATGACATACTACCAACCCAGGTATAGAGGGCATAATACATGCAAAAGCCAACTGATTGCTCAGGTCGCTAATCAAGGCATCTACCTGGAGGAAGAGGGTATGTGAAGCCTACAGAGATTTCATAATGTGGGGCAACTATGTAGATAAAAAATAGGCTGTGTCCTGCTACTCATCATGAGCTTCATAGTAACATTTTGCGTGTCATGACAGAAAAAGTATCATAGCATGGTATCCCATGACAGCGTGGTTGTGGTGAGGCCAGCAGAAGTAGTAGACAGTCACCAGCAACTCAGGGGACTCCCCTGCTTTCCGCATTCTTCACAGGGTAACTATGTCCTTTCAGTACAAACCACTTGAGTAGTGCCCAACTGCAGCATACCTGTGTAAAAATTTCCATGTTACCTTCACAGGGTATACATATTACTCTTCCCTCCATTGTCTGTGTTCTGTACAGACACCTTGGATGACTCTTTACTTGGAACATGATGGAAGTAACTGCAACACGTAGTTGCACAGAGGACAAACTAGCATGCAGTGTCAAGCAAAGTCCCCAGATCTCTCAGTAGTCTGATATGTAAAGCCATGAAAAGAGTTAGCATGGATACAGTCAGTAACAATGTCATACACCAAATTACACTGGACCAAACACAGTTTGTTTTTCTCAAGGGCAGATCATGTCTAACTACCCTAACTGGTGGACCTCATAGGTTCATAGATTAGTACTAGACTAACTGCCCTTGTGGGTCATTTCAAGCCTAGCCAATTACCCCATGTGAGAATCAAACCCTGCACCTTGTGTCTGCAAGGTAAATACCTTAACCATTATGCCAACCTCCCACCTTGGTTTGAGTTGAGTGTTACACTATGCAGTGGATGACTGGAATATGATTCACTCCACCTAACATGGCCTGACAATGTGTTTGACAATAATAGGCCAGCAGGCCTTGCTGGAAACTGTGTAGGTTTGTCAGCTGGTTGATAGCCAAGAGTCTGATAGTCATAATTTGGGAAGATTGCATTGGGTAGACCTATGCTACAATGACACCTGTCACTAGTGGACCTACTTCAGATATCATTAATAGACTACCCCTTGTAGTCATTCCCTTCTCTGCAGTCCCAGCCACTGTCAGTGACCTCTGAGTGACTACATCAGCAGGTGATTGCATATTGCATTCAGTTGTTGTCAGAGCCACTGACAAATAGTAAATGCCAAGGACTGCACAATACTATCCAATTGGAAGTCATCCAGCTCTGGAAAATATAGTAGTGTGCACACACTGCACACAGTCAAGCCTTTACTCAGGGACTTATGGACACAGAGAGTAATGTAGCTTTAGACTTTCACTGGTCGGTAAGATATGGGGATCCATTCAATTTTGTACAACCTATACAGAAAGGTATGGCATGTAAATTCGAGACTGTCATTGCTATACTGTATTTGGCACTCATCACACCTATCATTGAGTGCAATGGCACCTTTGCTATGTCATTACTCAGGCAGATTTTACAACTGTAGCAGCCACACAGGTTTCATGGTAAACCAATACACATTGCATATAACATATCCTATGCAGTCTGTGTCAAGAATGTACATGTGTAGTCTGTCTCCTACATGCTTTGGAGGTGATGTGTATGGCTGCCATACAGGGAGTAGTCAGATCTCACTGTGCACCTCCCACTTATCCAAGACAGGCATAACACATGTCTTACCTGTTCAACACACCTACACTATCATTGTGGTATAAATAGTACATGCTGGAGAGACAGGGATGTAACACAGACACTACACCCTATATGTAACAGGCTCCCCATGCATGTGATGTACATGTCTGCTGTAATGCACATTGTGTGAAAGTTACACAATGGGATGTAGAATAAGACAATCATAACTGGTGTAGGACAAATGTCTGTAATGGACACAGGAAATGTGTAGATGGGTTATCTTCATCACCATAACTTGTAGATGTGTTAGCTCCAGAAACCCATTGACACTTATCAAGGTATCAGACCATGTCATAGATGAGGGATGCCTGAGTAGACTGTGTGACGCCATTTTCCTTGTTAGCCTGTTATACACATTTGACCCTAATGAGCCATGCACCTGTACTGCTGTACCTTGCTGGAGACATATATCTTCTGTGCTGACATTCCATCCCTTGCTGTGAAGTCTATGGGTTTATTACCACTGTGTATCCATATGTGGCCCCTACAGACTCCTGAAACTGAACCATAGACATGTCCATGACACACCTTTCATTGTGTAAGTATGCAGCCATTACAACATCACACAACATAATGAACACAAAATTGTGTGGCTTACTCATTACAAATGTCAGCATACAGTATCTGTCAGTGACCAGTACAAGTGGCATGGCAAAGCAACACTGCATTGCACAATTACATATTAATTTATATAGTTACCCTGTGCCTCAGACACGTAGCTTCATTTCCCTCCATCAATGATGAGGATGACAGGGATTTGGCACAGGTATCATCACTTGCATAGGGTGTTGTGTGGAGGTGCAGGAGGCCTAGGCTGACCAAACAGGTTGAAAGTATGTGTGTGAGTCAGGAAGGGAAACAGGCAAAATGGACCATGGAAATGGGCCATGTGTGTGTGTAGGTGACATGATTTTGACAGTGGTGTGTAAGTGTGTGCATGAACCTAGTCAAGCTCAGTGATTGCCGTACATGTGTGTATGTTGGACAGTTGTGAACCGTGCATGGTAGAGCTAGCAGTTCACAGTCTCTGCCCCCAAACATGGGAATTGGCTCTGCCAGGAGTTGCACTGGCATGTCCATGGCCAAGGCAGAAGCGGTGTTAGTACCTGATGTGATTGCTGTTTGCTGGGACCATGTCCTCCATGGGAATGCTTAGGACCATGAGCCTATTCCTGCCACATCTTGGTGTGGACATCACACTCCCCTCTGGAGCACTGGATGTATTGCCACTGCAGGAGCATGATTGAGCATGGCCACATGGACTCAAAACTGATGTATTTGCTGACCTATGGCCACAAGGCTGATGCAAAACTCCAATCAAATGTTCCATCACAGACAAAGTGCATTCGAAGACAGGTAGTGTGCGATCTTGCTCAGACCGACATCTTTCCACTGCATCAGTGAACCAATCCAGGGTATCACCAATGCAATGGGGGCAGTCACAGATGTCAGACTGTGCTGACACCATGACCCTGAGCATTCATCTGGAGTTCCATTCAGAACATGCTGGTGCCTCGATGATAGCCCAAATCATATGCCAAGTGACCAGTGATGAGACACGTGCAACAGGGCAACTTAGGTTCATAGGTTCATAGATTAGTACTAAGCTAACTGCCCTTGCAAGCCACTTTAAGCCTAGACAATTATCTCTTTTGATACTCAAACCCTGCGCCTTGTGTTTGTAAGGCAAACACCTTAACCATTAGGCCACCCTCCCACAGGTGGTGGAAGGACAGCAGTTCTCAAATGAGCACCTCTTTCAATCCCCCTGTGGGAATATCACCAGCTGTCTGGCTATGGCCAGTGTCTACACTCACTGGAGCCATAGTTGCCACACTTTCCTGTTCAATGTCCCCACCTTCTGACTGCCCAATATCTGTGGCCTCCGGGGACTGAGTATGTGTAGGTATACTGACTGTGTGCAGTGATAATGAGGGCAGAAGAGGGCTGTAAACATCTGGGACAGATTTAGCCCCTAAAACCCCAAGCTGTGCCTCACTTTGGCCACCTTCAACATCAGAGTCTGAATAGACACTGACATCAGGCTGTGTATGGGACAGAGTCCACACCCCCAGGTCATCTGTGTTAAGAAAGGAAAAGCAGTACATTAATACCTGCACTATTATGCTCTGCAGTACTTTGTTGGATTATATGTAAAGCTGTATACCTCATGTAGTAGGGCATGAGGACATTACCTTTTCCACAAAAATCTGTAGTTACTTGTAAGTAAATGTTCTTTACACTGCAATCTCATCAGCAAAAATAAAGTACACTGTTGACATTTGTGAAGATTCTGCACATTTGACACATATGGCAAACTGCAATGTCCTGACAATACTGTCACATCTAGCACTGTTGTCACATCTACAGGGCAAAGGAATAACTCTAAAGTGTGTACAGTCAAAAATATCTGTGCAGCTGGCAATCATGCTGACACTACAGCAATCCAGCCATCAGGTCTGGGATGACATTTTAGGGAATACACTGCAGTAAATATATATCTGTAGCAAAACATTGCTGTGCTTACCAAGAGCATGACCACAACCTTGCCTGATTCCTGAGGGACCTGTGAAAAGCTGAGGGAGAGGTAATGTAAACACCACAACATATTGCACTATAACAGGGTAATACATCCATATATTTGACATTTACAGTAGTTACTTTGTTAATTATTATGTTGATCAAAATCTGAGCTTGAGATTCAAAATGCAGTTAAACTCCTTCGCCCCAAAGAACAAACACTTGACACCCACATAAAAGTATCTATACCCTGACTCACTGAATGCTACAGTATTCCACTGCTGATCAAACTAAGCCTACCTGGATGCTCCTCTGGCATGGAAACTGTAGCACCCACATCTAACATATACAGTGTGATGGATTCCTGGGAGCTGTCATGCATTCCTAGGTTCACCAGGAATTCCTCAGTGGTTGAGAGTGGTTGCTCTGCTGTAGGACCTCCACCAGTGACACCATGATTCCTAGCCACATCTGCTCCTCTTCTGCCTGCAGCATTAATCATATCTGTGGCACAGTGTCAAACTTGCTCACATGTCCCGCTCTGGTGACCTATGGCATTCACATCATGGACAACTCAGTCCACATTGCTGCCCGCTGTTCCCTGTTGTGCCTCCCCCTGGACAGTAGGAGTTCATGGTGTTGATGGAGGCCCTCCAGTATTATATCATTCTCAGCATCAGTAAAAGTAGCACATCATCAGGCATACATGTTTCCTGAAAGACAACAAAATTGGAACACATGCCAGGATCACGTACATGGAAGTGCACTAGATACAGCAAGAACAGACTGGCTGGCATTATCCACTGCTTGCTCACACATATCATATTCCACAGTGTGCAAACATAATAACCATTTGGATACAACTCAGATACTAGCAAAAGTCAGCTATTCCCATGTGTACCATAACATATATTGCTGTACAATCACAAACCCAACACAGGAGTCCATTGTAGTGTGTCTCCTAGGGGCAACCCCCCTGAAAATATGTCAAAACAACAATGCCAAACAAATACCAGTGCAGTATTACAACCACTATATAGGGACATTTTCACGAGACTAGTGTGACACATTGACATTCCATCCTTGACATACTGTATACACTCTATAGGTGTAACAAATCTCGAGATCAATGACATGTCATAATTACAGTTCTAAAAAAGGTTGAATGATGTAATCCCCATTCCCCCTAAGTATATTCAAACATATGCATAATTTTGTAAACAAAAAGGTTACATACCTCAAAGAGTACAATACTCCTCTGTTGATATGTTCAGATATATAAAGTGTATGGCAACACGTTTACTGTCTGAAGAAAGTCTTGTATAGACTGGTTCTTCTAGCCAGCTGCTTGCTTTTTTAACATGGTTCTCATTACTAGGTGATTGGCTCTTAACCAATCTGTGGTTCTGAAATGCTAATTGCAGCCAGCACAGCTGATTTGCAGCATAATCAACCAATGGCATGCAACCACTGAACAAGATATAAGGCCTTCATGTAGAGTAGAAGCCCTTTCTGATATGTTGTGATACTACATCATCACAGAGGGTATGTCTGCAGCAGCTACTTTTACATACAGATATGTGTGTTATAGGCTGCAGTTGATGCTGCAGGCAGTAAAGAAAGGCAGAGAGTGTGAACACTTTGGAGGACAACAAGCTGTAAGAGTAACTGTAGGAGCTGTGGTAGCCTTGTTGTAGAGGCAGGACCAGAGTGATGGTACCCATTCCACTCCAAATTAAGGAATATTTTTAAAGTAAGTATGTTAGGCAATGGTATTACTAACAAAATACTAGGTAGCAAGTTTTTGTGTCCTTGAGCAACATAAGGGGCAAATATACCATTATGTTAACCATTTGGGCAACTGTCAGCCATGTGTTATATGATGGTAGTCATTTGGAACGTGTGTGCTGGCAGTCCCTATTACTAGCAGGACCTCCATATGTGTATGTTAGTTGTGCAGCTGTGCTAATCTGTAATGTCTTTATGAAATGATTGTGTGCTGCACTCTGATATTACTTGGCTGCATTTGCATTACCTAAGTTAAAATCCTCTGTGAATGCATACTAATGCATGACCTGACACTTTATGTATCTATAGTGTTGTTATAGGGATATGTCAAGTGTGTCAATATCTGCAGGTCTGTGACTTTCATCAGTGAAAAACAGACATTTCATGTGAAATGCATTGTGTGGATAAAGAGTACATGACTCAGTCATTCATTGATGGCTTCACAATAATGTCATTTAAATGCCATATACCATTGGATTTGAACCCAGGACTATGTGTGGCAAAGATTACTGTTTGCAAAGCATTTAACCAACTGAGTTACTGAGTCACTGTTACAACATGTGTGTTTGTGAGTTTATAAGTGCACACAGATACAGTCTGTGACATAGGTTCATAGGTTCATAGGATGATACTAGGCTATTGGCCTGCAGGCCCTTATAAGCCTAGCCAAGAATTTTGTCCATGTTTCCTCATAGTCAGCACCTGTTTCTCCTGTCCAGCAGGGACACAGGTGGGATCCCAGGGGTATATTTTTTGTTTCCCATCCAGTCGTCCAGGTTCCTCTTAAAGAGGGCTAGAGAGGTACTCTGCTTGACATGGAGAGGGAGTCTATTCTACAGACGAGGGGGTCTTTGGGACACAAATCTATCTCACCAACAAGTTCTATTAATGTCACAAACCTTGCATGCAGGTTGCACAGGTGGAATTTGTCTAATGGATAAGCAGCAACAGCACCATCAAGGCTGGATCTGAAATGGCCTTGTATGCCAGACACATGTCATCTCTGAGCAGTTTGTATGAGACTGTGTAGAGGGACAGAGCTTTTAGCCTATCTGTATGATAGGTGTTTGAGACCTTGGATTTTCCTGGTCAGGAACCTCTGTGGTCTCTCCAACTGCTGCACGTGCTTGGCAATATACATGCTGAAGGAGGCTTTGTCCTCAATAATGGGTCTGATAAGGGGGAGTACAGGGATGGTATGACCTTCTTGTTCCTGGATGAAATACCCTTATTTATGAGGTGGGCCATGTAGAAAGCCTTCCATACAATGGAGGCAATGTGGTGGTCAAAAGTCAGGTTGCTATCAACCTGGGTACCCAAGTCCCACATGACTGACTGCATGCTTAGTACATTGTTATTAATGTGATAATTAGTAGGGATGACATTTTCCCCAAAGGGGATAATGATGCATTTCTTGGCATTCAGTTTGAGGCCATGCTTCTGGCATCAGTCATTAGTTTGGGTAAGGCCCTCTTGGAGGATGTTCACATCACTTGGGGAATTTAAGACAGCACCCAGCTTGCAGTCATCTGCAAACTTGGTCAGCCACAGACCACTGGTTTTGGCTTGCACTTCAGAAAAGAATAACCCAAACAGTAGAGGCCCCAAGACCAATCCTTGGGGTACACCGCTCATTACGGATCTACTACTAGAGGTGGCTTCCCCTACTTTGACTGTGTGGGTTCTATCAGTGACCCAGTTAGCTACCCATCTAGTAACATACAGGTTGATGCCTAGCTGGGAGAGTTTATCTATTATGCCTGAGTGGGGAATAGTGTCAAAGGTTCTGGCTAGGTAAAGACAGGTGGTGTACACCATCTTCCCCTCATTCATGGCTTTGGTGACTGTTTCAAAGAAGTTGACCAAGTTTAACAAGCATGATCTCCCTTTGGCAAAAACAAACTGCATGGGGTCAAGCATTTGGAAGTTGCCAATGTCCTTGTTTATAAGGTCCATGATAATGCATTCCATGGCTTTGCAGATCAGGCAAGTTAGGCTGGTGGGCCTATAATTGCCTGGGTTAGTGGATGCTCCACCTTTGTGTAGAGGGATGACAATGGCTGTCCACCATTCAGTGGGGTGAAGTGGGTGCTCAGGCTTTGGTTGAGTAGGATGTCTAATGGACCTAAGAGCTCATGCCTGAGTTCATGTAGGATACAGCCAGGGATGTTATCGGGTCCCATGGAGACTATATTTTTTGCCTTTGAGAGGACATTAAGGACCTGCTCCCTGGTGATGCTGGCAGGGGGACAGGTGCTGGGGATGTCCTGGTTTACTGATGGGGGGACAGGGGGATGAAGTTTTCACTGAACCTGTCTGCCAGCAAGTTGGCTATATCTATGGCATTTGTGTATTTGGTGTTATTGACCACCAGTTCAGAGCAGATTTGGGTGTTGCCTTTGAGACTGCAGACATATGTGAAGTGCTAGTTCCAACTATAAGGAAGGTGGCTCTGAAGCTGCTTATACCTGCTCTGAGGAGATTGTAGTCAGCTTTGGAAAAGTTTTTATGTTTGACTCTGACAAGGGGGGGGGGGGGCAGGGGAGATGGTGAATTCAAAAGTGATTGCTTTATGGTCGGATCTTACCAAGGAGGATGACAAAGTAGGAGTGCTACAGTGGCTATTCATGATAGGTAGGACCAGGTCCAGGATATTTTCACCTCTCATAGGGGTGTCAACCAACTGATCCAGTGCATTGGCATTGATGAAGTTAAGGAATCTATATGCATTCAAGTTTGGGCTAGAATAGGTCTTCCACTCTATGGTTGGGTAGTTAAAGTCACCCAGGATCAGGATAGAGGGTTGAATCTTGATGGATTCAAGTAAATCCAGATAGGTGGAGTGAGTGTCCTGAGTCATGCTTGGGGGTCTGTAGCTAGCTATGATTTGAATAGGTGTTTTGTCAACAGTTAACTCCACTTGGAGTGTCTCCTGTGTGTCATACCATTTGACCAGCCTGGAGGTGTGTATGTCTTTGATAAATATCAAAACTCCACCTCCTTTGGCTTAGTAGTCCTCTGTTTGGGGTCTGAAAGTATGGTAGGATGAGTAACCTGTTAAGGTTGGGGTGCTTTCTACAGCTTTGAACCAGGTTTCAGTAACTGCACAAATGTCACCATCCTCCAGGGTAAGGAATGCTTGCAATGATTGCAGTTTCATGCTAAGACTCCTAGTGTTTAGCAGTATGACCTTTAAATTTTGTTTATAAGAATTTTTCATGTTGGCAATTTTGTGTTCATGACTTTGCCTAAAAAAGGCACTATGGGGGAGGCAAGATCCTTTGCCAGAAGCCTAAAGCCCAGGGGAGACAAGTGAAGGCCATCTCTGGCAAAGAATCATGGTCTGTAAGTCATGTCCTCCCAGGCAGTCAGGTACTGGATCCCTTTGGAATGACACCAGAAACTAAGCCAATTGTTAAAGTCAATCATTTTCTGTTTGTATTGAAGTATCATTCTGAGTGATGGTAACATGCTGCTTAAGGCTAAGGACATACCTGCCTGGGACACATATTCAGTCAGCTCAATCATGTCTCTCTTCATACAGTCCAGAGAGATATGTCTCAAGTCATTCACACTATCATGGACTATGACAGAGTTATAACAGCACCTGTTGTTAAGAGACTTGAGTGTATGCATGATATGGCAGATTCTAGCACCTGACAAGCAACTTAGTGTGACTTTCTCCTTGTCTAGCCTGGTGAGGGGTACATCTGTGTGTCTCACAATGAAGTCTCCTATGACTAGTATTTTGGGTTTGTGGTTAGGCCTTAGAGACTGTGAGACACAGATATGTGTACTGTGTGTGATGCTTGGCACTGTGGGTTGTGATGTGCATGTGTGTTTTTGCTTCAGAGGTCTCTTTTGTTTAGGTATGTTTTTGTTGAGAACTTGTACATATGTAAGAGTGTGTTGCATGGGTGTGTGTGGTGTTAGAGGTGTGGTGTTCATAGTGTTTGTGCAGACATCCCTCTTAGTGCCAGATGTACTGGCATGTGACTGAGACAGCAAGGATTCTAGGTTTTTAATGTGATTGCATCTCTCACATATTGTGTTCCTAGGTGGTAGTAGTAGAGGGTTGTCTGTGTACATAAGGCAGTTGCTCGACTGTCTCAGGATGCCCATATCAACCAGACTAGCAGGAGAAGCCATAGGAAATTGTCCATCCATGGTTATCAAAATATGTGGAAGAGATGTCAGGGATAGTAGATTGGGTACTATCGGGGGAGAGTACATATAGGTGTGAGTAAGACTGGAAAACATTCATTTAGTAACTGCAGGCAAGGGCGTCACTAACACAGTGCTGGTAAGGGAAAAATGCAACTGAGACACCTCGCAAAGGGTTAGAATAGCACAGTGGCAGTGCAGAATGGGCAAACAAGCACAAACGGACACAATTGCTGGGTTTAAATACCACAAAAATGAAAGTAAAATAGAAACACTGGAATTGACCAATCAACCTTTGTCCCTAAGCTCTTAGCTCAGCACCCTATTGCAGACCAGTTCCAACCATTTCACTTACTCCCACTAAATGCAGGCAGGCCCTGGCCAATACAAGATGGTATAGCAGGGAACACAGGAATCACACAAATAGATCTAAATACAGCAAAACCTGTAATCACACTATGTTAAAAATATTTAAACTCTGTTTAGGTCAATTTAACACAGGAGAACAGATACACACATAAATATAATAGCAAACAAGAGCAAACTGATTTAAACAAATTAACCAATTAACCAATAAAAAACTCAAAACTGAGCCCTGTTCCAGCAGTCTTCAGTCAGATAAGTTCTTACTGCACACTCCAGCCACTATGATGCAAGGAACCTTTTACAAAAAAGATGGCCTGGATTAGTGCACAAGTTATACAAACAAAGCTAGATTCAGCAGGTCTGAATCCAGTCTATGCTACAGCAAGGTGCACCAATTTCAAAGAAACAGTTCAAATAAGCAGGCACAATACCCCTTTAACTAGCAATTCCCAGCTCAGAAGGGATGAATCTACCCTCTGCTCCCACAAGAGTGCAGACCACAAGCCTGCTTAATGTAAAATAACTAGCCTGAAGCCCAAGGGCTTAAGCCAGAACTAAGAATTAAATCAGGCAGCAAAACAGAATTCACACACCAGAGTTAAATCGGGCAGCAGCACAGAATTCACACACTTCAGAATTAAATTGAGCAGCAAAACAGAATTCACACACTTCAGAATTAAATTGGGCAGCAGCACAGAATTCACACACTTCAGAATTAAATCAGGCAGCAGCACAGAATTCACAAACTTCAGAATTAAATTGGGCAGCAGCACAGAATTCACTTATACACACCGAAGTTAAATTGGGCAGCAGCACAGAATTCACACACTTCAGAATTAAATTGGACAGCACCACGGAATTCATACAATTCAGAAATAAATCAGGCAGCAGCATGGAATTCACACACTTCAGAATTAAATTGGGCAGCAGCACAGAATTCACTAATACACACCATAATTAAACCAGGCAGCAGCACAGAACTCACGCATTTCAGAATTAAATCAGGCAGCAGAATTAAATTGGGCAGGAGCATAGAATTCACACACTTCAGAATTAAATCATGCAGCAGCACAGAACTCACACACTTCAGAATTAAATCAGGCAGCAGCACATAATTCATATTATACAGAATTAAGTCAGGCAGTAGCACAGAATTTACTCACTTCAGAATTAAATCGGGCAGCAGTACAGAATTCACACACTTCAGAATTAAATCGGGCAGCAGCACAGAATTCACTTACACACACTTCAGAATTAAATCAGGCAGCAGCACAGAATTCACACACTTCAGAATTAAATTGGGCAGCAGCACAGAATTCACTTACACACACTTCAGAATTAAATTGGGCAGCAGCACAGAATTCATGTACATACACTTCAGAATTAAATTGAGCAGCAGCACAGAATTCACAGACTTTAAAATTAAATCGGGCAGCAGCACAGAATTCACACACTTCAGAATTAAATTGGGCAGCAGGACAGAATTCACACACTTCAGAATTAAATCAGGCAGCAGCACAGAATTCACACACTTCAGAATTAAATTGGGCAGCAGCACAGAATTCACACACTTCAGAATTAAATCGGGCAGCAGCACAGAATTCACACACTTCAGAATTAAATTGGGCAGCAGCACATAATTCACACACTTCAGAATTAAATTGGGCAGCAACACAGAATTCACACACTTTAGAATTAAATTGGGCAGCAGCACAGAATTCACTTATACACATCAGAATTAAATCAGGCAGCAGCACAAAATTCACACACATCAGAATTAAATCAGGCAGCAGCACAGAATTCATGCACTTCAGAATTAAACTGGGCAGCAGCACAGAATTCACACACTTCAGAATTAAATTGGGCAGCAGCACAGAATTCACTTACACACACTTCAGAATTAAATTGGGCAGCAGCACAGAATTCACACACTTCAGAATTAAATCAGGCAGCAGCACAGAATTCACATACTTCAGAATTAAATCGGGCAGCAGCACAGAATTCACACACTTTAGAATTAAATCAGGCAGCAGCACAGAATTCACTTGCACAAACTTATCGAGCAGCAGCACATAATTCACAGACTTTAGAATTAAGTTGGGCACCAGCACAAAATTCACTCACACCAGAATTAAATCAGGCAGCAGCACAGAATTCACATACTTCAGAATTAAATTGGGCAGCAGCACAGAATTCACACACTTCAGAATTAAATCAGGCAGCAGCACAGAATTCACACACTTCAGAATTAAATCAGGCAGCAGCACAGAATTCATGCACTTCAGAATTAAATTGGGCAGCAGCACAGAATTCACTTACACACACCAGAATTAAATCAGGCAGCAGCACAGAATTCACACACTTCAGAATTAAATCAGGCAGCAGCACAGAATTCACTTACACACTTAAATATAACTGATTTAAACAAATTAACCAATAAAAAGCTCAAAGCTGAGTCCTGTTACAGCAGTCTTCAGTCAGACAAGTTCTTACTGCACACTCCTGTCACTAGGTTGCAATGGAACCTTCTCCAAAAAAGATGGCCTGGATTAGTGCTCAAGTTATACAAACAAAGCTAGATTCAGCAGGTCTGAATCTAGTCTATGCTTCAGCAAACAAGGTGCACCAATTTCAGCAAGAAACAGTTCAAATAAGCAAGCACAATAAGCCTTTAACCAGCAATTCCCAGTTCAGAAGGGATGAATTTACCCTTTCCTCTCACAAGAATGCAGACCACAAGCCTTCTTAATGTAAAATAGCTGGCCTGAAGCCCAAGTGCTTAAACTGGAACTGAGACACTTTTAGAATAACAGACAATAAGCCTTCAACCAGTAGCTCCCAACTTAGAAGGATATGTTACCTCTCCTGCCACAAGAGTGCAGACCACAAACCTTAATGTAAAACATGTGGCCTGAAGCCCAAGTGCTTAAACTAAAAGGCTTAGAATAACAGTTGCATTTTAATCAGGATACTAACAAGCAGAAATAAATGCAACAGAATAAATGCAATTGAGTATTTTTAAAAACAGGCAGCAAAAGCAAAATAAAGTAATAAATAAGGAAGAAACACAAAAACAGTAGAAGCAGATGCACTTTTTTAAGTTAAGTAGGAAGGGATGAAACACAATAATTTAAGGCTGTGAAACTAAGGGGGTGGGGCTTCCCAATGATCTTTTTCTACTTGGTAGAATAAACTGATATGATGGGACTGGGAGGAGTGTCCAAAATGAGATTTATAGTAGGGGTGGGCAACTCAAAAGCCAACAAATTTAAGAGCACAACAAGGACTGGGAGGGTAGGAACTCTTAAAACTCCAACATAACAGAAAATGTAAAACAAAACAAATGCTATACTAGAAAAAGATACAAAATAGAAGTGATCAAACCTTAAATAAAGAGATTCAAATTAAAATTAAATGCAGAGATGAGTGATACTCAGAACAATGCAGACCACACAAACACTTCAGTTAACTACAGATATTTCTAAATAAAAGAGCAATGCTGTCTCTCAGCTCCTCCCACTAATTAACTAATGATATTCACATTTTGCAAAGGAATTCTTTGGTAACTTGTTTTACTGACCCTAGCCAAGAACTTTTAAAACTCCAACAGAACAGAAAACTTAAAACAAAATAAATGTAATACTAGAATAAGATACAAAACAGAAGTGATCAAACCTTAAAGAGCTTCAAATCAAGATTTAAGATATCAATATATATTTATCAGCCATTTCAGCAAGTCTGCCCATGGTTCTTCTTCTTTCAATGCATTCAAATGTCAAAAATACCTCAGTTGCATCCATTATTATGGGCCTGTCTTTATAGGGATATATTTCTCCACCAGAGTCCCAGCTGAACATGTATTTTACCATTAATGTTTTAGGATGTGTACTTGTTCACAGTTCATGCAGTGTCACACAAAAAATCTTTAAAGAAAAGAAAAAAAGGGAGATAGGACAATGGTAAAATGGGGTGCAAGCAGGGGGAAAACATTGAGAAAGGCAGGAAGGTATGTGCAGGAAGGGTGCAGGGAAGAATGATAGCTATCCATTTCATGTACAGCAACAACTGTGCACTTTGACAGAATTTGGAGATGAATTTTTGCTGTCACCACAGAGAGAGGGGTGAGGACAACATAACTGCATTGTCAAGCCAACTGGATCAAATTACGCATGTCCATTGGACATCTGTGTGAAATGGAGAGCTATGTATTGGACAATATATGTTTTTTGTAGGGACAGGTGCCCATTTTTTTCATTTTTTTTTTAAGGTTAGAGTGGAATGTTGGGGAAAGGACATAACTACATGTGGGGGGGGCATAAGTTGAAAAGATGAGGAAGCATTTGCAGACAGAGAAGACAGCAGACAGGGGTGATGTGTGACACAAGAGGGAGGTGAACACATTGGATGGAGAAGGTGTTGTGGAATCCCAGTCTCAAGTAAATACACAAGATAGTAGCATGACTTACGTCCACACCCATGGGAATGTTGGCACTGCTTCTTCACTGTTTCTGGGGTGGCAGTGGTGGAGGTGGGGCTCCAGGTTGAGGCTGCCCCACCAGGTTTACCAGCATGCCCTTCATCCAGTACAGGCAGCTTCCAACGCCAAGGTACACAAGACTGTACCAATAATCTGCGTGATGCATGTACGGCAGCTGCATGGCTCATAAATCAACACATCCAAACCAAAGAAAAGCCAGCAGTAAAGGTGGAAACCCACAGTTTAATACATATAATAATTATTGCATTAGGGTTCATAAATGAGGGAATTCAGTAGTCGTAACAAATTGGTGGTTTTCAACATTAATTTATGGGCTAACTGCAGCACAGAGTGGGTTGTCTATTTGGTCACGTGTTCATGCTCCTCATTCTATGTGGGACAAACTTCTAGACCTTTTTGTCTTAGGATTGGGGAGCATCTTAGTGATATCAGGAATAAACGTCCTACTAATGCTTTGTACAAACGTGTGTAAACACAATACTGCATCTTTTTATTTCACTGTTATAGATTGTATTGTGGGTAAATGTAAGGACAAATCAGGATGGCATGATATACTTAATTTCAAGGAATGCAAATGGATTATTAAGTTAGGAGCTTTGTTTCCACCTGGGCTTAATGACCAATTATGAATGCACCAATGAACTGTTGTATGTACTACTATATATATGAGTGGATTTTTGGTTTGCTCATGTTTACTCACTGAAGAGGGCTGTTACAGCCAAAACCGGTTTGGGGCAGGTAGTTGGGTTTATCACCCTCTACCTTGTTATGTGATTTTTTTATTTTTTATTATATGTATTAAACTGTGGGTTTCCACCTTTACTGCTGGCTTTTCTTTGGTTTACACAAGACTGTGCACCAAACCTGGCAGTTCATTGCGGGTGACAACACCCCCTCCACCACCGCTCCCAGAGTGGGATGAGCCCCGTCCTATGGGGCAGAACTACCCAACCCTGCAGGTAGTACAGGGGCAGCAGAAGGGGCACCACCAGGTTGGGTCCCAGATGTACTGGGCCCAGGTACCATGGCCGGTGAGCCAAGATAGGTGGATCACCTGTAACTGGCCTATCATGCTGTAGTAAGATGAGTAATAACCAAACCAATGTTAGTATTAACATAATGGAACATAATATTGATTAATTCAAATACATATTAAGGCATATTATGTGGAACACAACATTAAATAAAATAACATTACGTATGTTAACAGCAAACCAGAATGAAATAACCCATAATGCCAACAAAACAGTTTAAAAGAATATATTAATAATAAATCATAATGACAAATAACATTAATAAATTAAAGAAGATAAGGGGTGGAGAGAGAGAAAGACATACCATTAGAGAATTTGCAGATAATATTAATAAACAGACTTCTAATACATACTTCTATAGGTGTGCAGTGTCAGTTGTGAGTACAGTGACTCAAATTCTTCTATCGATGATGTAGCACATGGATACCTCTGAAGCTATTAGCATGGAACAGTATTGGCCAAGCAGTAAGAAAATGCAGGTACACCACTACATGGAACTGTTTCCATAATGTGCACATACATAACTACCGAGGTGTTCTGTAAATAGATTTGCAAATCATTGCATTCCAGGTAATCATTTATCTGCTAATCATGGACCAGACTGATTGGGCAGTTGTCATTACTTTATGAGAAATTGTGACACTTGAGTGGTATGTCTGTGTACATTAAGTAGACTAGCCAGCCATCATATCTTATTTGCCAGGAATGAGAGTAGAATACAAAAGATATAACTGCAGGGGATACGTGCACATTATGTAACAATTCACTGCAGTGACATTAGAACAGAAATGTATTGAATACTGCCCTACTGCACTTATTCCAACACATTTATATGAAACCACAATCCTGCCTTATACTTTATTGATATAGCTCCTTAGAATCTGAGAAGTGTACACATTATATCTGCCCAGAACATGGGCTATCTTCCCCATACACCTTGTTCCTGGATTGGGAGGAACAGAGAGTATCATGTGACTGAAAGTGAGCTGCAGACAGCCCTGAACCATACAGTGGGTTGTGCAATACATTTATCAGGCAATTACTTTTGCATTCTTAATTTATTTCAGTTTTAGAGTTGACTGCAGCAACATTAGAACAGACATGCAGTGAATACAGCCCTACTGCACTTATTAAAACAAATTAGTTATCAAAACACAAACATGCTTTTTACCTTATTGCTTATTTTATTGATTCATAGCTTCATAGGTTCATAGGTGTTTACTAGGTTAACTACCACAAGGGCCTTTTTAAGCCTAGCCATGTATCCCAAATCACTGATGAGTTCTGATACCCTTGATAATTGTAAGCATGGGCCTAGGAGATGAACCATTTACTGGTTACCTGTTTGGGTCAGATACATAGGTGCCAAACCAGGAATGAATGTCTGGTTATCCATCCAATTGTCCAAGTTGTAATTGAATTGGATTAGGAAGGAACTCTGCTTCACATGGATGGGGAGCCTGTTCCATAGATGGGGTAGTCTCTGGGATGCATACCTATCTCTCCAGCAGGTCCAATTTATATCACAGGAAAGGTTTAAGTCTTTAGAGTGGGTAATTCTGGTACTGTTTGTATTGTGGATATGCAGGTGGTCCATCATAGTGGGGTATGGCAATGCACTGTATGCCAGGTATAGATCTCCCCTCAAAATCATGTAGGAGACAGAATACAGGGATAGGGCCTTGAGACAGTCTGCATATGACATTTTACTTACACCCTGTATTCTTTTACTGAGAAACCTCTGTGGACGTTCCAGTTGTTGGATATGCCTGGTTAGGTACATACCAAAGGGGGCATTGTACTCAGTAATAGGTCTGATGAATGCTGAATACAGTGGAACAATGACTTCCTTGGACTTAGATTCCAAACCTTTGTTTATAAGTTGCACAACATAGAATGATTTCCTCACCACTGTGATGGAATTTTGTATTGTATTAAATTGGTATTGTTTATTGTTTATTGTACTATAGTTGTCAAAAAATATCTGTACTTACCACCCTCACAGGGCGTCCTGGCCAGGTGCCTGGCATGAGACTGGATGTTGCGAGCCCATTCAGCTGCAGCTGTTAGAAGAGAAACACACCATTATATATACCAGTTTTGCACAGATTTATCTTGTATTTTAGTAAAGTAGTGACAAATATACTTAAATATATGTGGGGCATATCCACCTCTTGCCTCTTGGAACCAGGTGTCCAAGGTTCCCCGCTTTCTTCACTTCAGGTCATCATAGTGGTGATGACATTGCCCAACAGTGCGGGTGACACCAGTAGCACTGGCAAGATCCCAAGCCAACTAGTCCCAGGCTTCATCTTTGCATTTTGAGCTCTGGTAATGACCCTGCAACAGACAATGTTCATAGCTTCAGACCCGGAGTCCAACAAACACTCTGGACTTCTGCACACCCCATCTCTGCACCCCAAAGTGCACTCCCTCACCAACACTGCCAGGCATATTGACAGATTCATAGGACTACAATGAATGCTGCAGTATTCCCGCCTAATGCCCTTAATATAGGCTGTTTTCATGCCCTTACACGTCATATTGCAACATTCAAAAAAGCGCAGAGTTGCTTAGCATTGTGCAAACCTACTTAGCAGAGCTGGGCATCATGTAAAAACTCACACAACCATGTTTTAGTGAAGCTTAGCAACTCAGAAACAGGAGTGGCCATTAACCATGTGTAAGCAGTTCTTAGCACCATGCAACTTTTTCAAATGTAACAATTTTGTTTTTACATTAAACTGCTCTTTAGGTCAGCTCACACATTTCCACAGCAATAAATGTAACAAAATATGACTGCTGAGGACTCGAACCCAGGACATACAACACTCTACATTGTGACTCTACCTATTCAGCTACATGAATAGGATGAAAGCCAGTATACCTTCACATATATTACTAAGCTGCTTGTTAGCATTGCTAAGCACTGTGCCACTCCTCGCAAACAGCCATTTATAATGTAAAATAAAAACATGGTAGACAAAAACACATAATTAATTATATCTGGTTTCTATTTATAGATGTCTGGCAGATGTCACCTGTGCATGTGTAAGTGCAGTTCAGCATTGTTGCGATCCATGCCGCACTGCACAAATGGAAATTAAAAGAAAGCAAAATAAATAATTAATTACACCTGGTTTTTCTTTTTAGATGTCTGGCAGGTGTCAGCTGTGTATGTGTAAGTGCAACTCAGCATTGGTGCGCTAGATGCCATGCCATGCAAACAAGCATTAAAAAAAAAAAAAAAAAAAAAAAAAAATAAATAAATAAAATTCACATATTTCTGGACTACCAGGGTACATTGCAGGGATTCTTTTCCTGTACATAACATCTGTCCAGGAATTTCCTGGACAATCCACAACCACAGGACACTACACTGCTGTCAGATTAAATATCCATATTACTGTGATCTCCCTCAACAGTGCGTCATGATTAATATGTATGGTGCACTGCCAAGGGGGACCGTGGCCATGTACACTGATACATTCCACGTAGCCTCAACAATGAGCCTAAATGGATTTTATTGAGTCCTGGGGTGTGAGAAAAGGCACAGCCAGAAATGTGGACATGGTCAGGAGTCAAGGCATACTGTACACTGCTGCTGTCAACAGGGTTGGGAGTTGCCATAATGGTTAAGGCGTTTACCTTACAGACACAAGGTGCATGGTTTCATTCTCACATGTGTTAATTGGCTAAGCTTAAAATGGCCCATAATGGGCAGTTAGCCTACTACTAATTTAAGGATTGGGAGGTTGGCATAATGGTTAAGGTATTGGCCTTACAGACACAAGGTACAGGGGGTTGATTTTAACATGAGATAATTGGCTACGCTTAAAATGGTCCAGAAGGGTAGTTAGCCTAATACTAATCCATGAATTTATGAACTTGTGACAATAGGACACAGAAATGCAAATAACAACAACAGGCAATCATAGGTGTTAGTACTGTTCAGTGGAAAGAACAATGAATGTCTGGCATCCTGCTAGTGAAGATAAATGCAGAGTATGAGACTGTGAAAGGAAAAGTCATATATCATGACCATGAAGCACAAATCATCTTTCATTTGACAACTGCTATGAGTACATATTAGTTACACTGTGAAATGTGCTTCACAGAAGAATGATGTGCCATATCACAGGCAGTGACTGCTATCTGGCATGTACAGCAAATGGTGACATATCAGTCGATACCACAGTGGAGCAGCCGGTAGCAAGATATGACTGTACAGCAGGAAAAGCATGTATGCCATATGGAGTAATGTACACAAATATGTGCCAGTATAACACAGTGAACCCCCCAGGTGTGGCAGACATATGCTGGCAACATTATGTGAGAGGAACATAAAGCCTCTACTTACTCTTCACAGGCACCCCCTAGTTGGGTCAAACTTCCTGCAGGATCTCCCTTGCAATCTCCCAGAAGGAGTTGATCATGGCCTAGAGCATGTCCTGATAAAAGTTGCCCATGAGACACTGGTGTAATGTTGATACATGCATACAGTCCACATGTGTATTTTCTGCACTGAGTAAAATACTTCACACGTAAACCAAAGTTGTATACATATGTCAGACCTTGAGGCACAAACTAAAACTAATAACTCAATCAAGTTATGGTAAAAGATAAATATACTGAGACTACCAGGAACAATCTCAAATACAATCTCGAATACACCAGGTTCTTTATTTTACATTATTATCAGGATGTTACAGAGATTTAAAGCATTATTTTGAGAAATTGGCAGATATTTTCAAAAAATGCCTAATAGTTTGAAGATTTTCTCACAGCTTTTATTACACACTTATAAGAGGGGAAATAGTGTCAAAAAATTTAGAAAAAGATACTAAATCAGAAAATGACTTAGGAAGAATGAAATTAAAGGGAACTTTAAGTGCAGTATGTATAAGCAATGCATTTACATGGCTGACAGTGATATGCTAAACATCCCCAAAATAGAATGTATTTTAAAAGGAAACAGACATTTCAACTCTTCAAGTAAGGGGCCAGTCTATCTGACATGCTGTAGAGTATGTTTTTCATTTTATGTGAGCAAGACAGACAGGATGTTAAAAGTAAGAGTTTATAAACATTTAAATGACATTAGAAAGAAAATAAAGATTAACACATTTTATAAACATTCTATTGGATGTATTGATAGTAGCTTTAAGTTTTGGGTCCTACAATTGGTTGATAGGAACCCAAGGGGCAGACAATGGGAGACTTTTTTGGAGTATTGTGAACTCCCTTTGCAGTTGAAGCTTAATGCAAGCAGTCCTCCAGGATTAAATGATCAGGTTTCCCCTGGCCCTGGTGTTGAAATTTAGAGCTGACAAGTTATGAAAGACAATAACGATAGTAGCTTATCAATCATTGGATATTCTAGTGTGTACTTTCACAGGATTATCAACATTCCTAGCATTTATTTTATTGCTGTTTAAATTTACCACCTCCACAACAATTTGTTTATTTTAATTTCATAGGGAAACTAGTTCAAAATATTTGTATTATCTATATATTTTAATTAATAGTTAGAACTAATATATTTATGAATGATTCTTAACAGATTTATTTTTAATGGATATTTAATAATTCAATGGATTTTAAGTTTTTTTTTTAGTTTACACTGTGCTTTATAACCAGATTTGCAGTAAATACAGTGTTCCTATTTAAAGAAGAAATGAAGTAAAATGGGATGGGAATTAAAAACCAATCAAATTATTTCCTAGGCTTTTTATACTGAAATTCTTATAGATTGTATTCGTTCTGTAGAACTCTCACAGGAGACAAAAGTTCTTAACCATTCAATTATTATTTAATAAATAATGGATTTTATTTAACTAAAAAGGACTCCTTTAACTATTTATTTTTAAGTGATTTTATACATGGACCAGTGTAGTGGCTTGGACTGTTAAGTGTATTACCTTTGGTGTTATTACAATACTGCCATACTGTTTATTGCCTCTTCATTAAAATTCATTGCTGTAACACCATTATCAAGACCTTATCATGCTCGCAAAACAAAATAACATCACATCTGTATAACATGCTACTATATGTGACTAACCACAGAAGTGGTTACAACTATATGTCATACATCTCTACTACATAACACACATTTCTTATTTACAAATATTGTTTTGAAAGATTGTCAACAATGGTATACAAATAATTTAGTCTGCATATGTTATTCAATGCAAAACCTACCACCAAATATATTACTGTAGATGAAGCTCCTACCCCAAATATAAAATATATACATTAAAAAAACTCAGTAAGGCAACATAAAAAACAGTGAGAATCAGGAGTAGGGCATTTTAATCATTTCGCAGAAAATTAGATTGTAACACCATGTCCAACACAAAGGAGGATAATCACTGAGGAGTACGCTGCCAGTGTGTCACTCTCACAAGTTCTTGATGTCCAGCTGATACTGAGAATGTCTGCAAAACAATGATAACTGTGTAATGCGAAGACACTGCAAATAATAGTAAACATGTAATAATTACATTTAGAGAATGGGCAACTTGTACACAGTATTCTCCACTTGTAAGACGGCAACCTTCGTCTTTGCTATGTTTGGTAAAGCAATGAGTGAACCACGACTGGAACAAGGAAAATAACTTGTTTAATCAGACTTCAACACTTACATAAGTCCAAACTACAAATGGTTAAGCACTTTCATCTGCATAAACAGACTTAATCAGAACAATTAGAACAGTAAGAACAGTTCCTATTTAAAAACTTTTTGGCGTCACAAATTCTTTCAAAAATTTAAAGTGCTAGTGCACCGTAACTAAATTACTAACCGTTCTATAGTTAGTATCTTCACATATCTCCTAACTTTTACATCATAAATAATGTATTACAATAAAAATAATAAAAATAAAAATATGAATACTTTGTTCAAATGTGCTGATAATAACCATGATATAAATAAAAAATATCATTAAAATGGTTTACAACCTACACAATAAATAGTAAGTAAAAAAATATATTGTTGTATGTAAAACATTATATAATAATATAAGTAATACATATTTGAAAATCATTTAAATTACTTCATCATTTGTTTCAAAGTAACAACTAATCATACAAACTCTATGATAACTGCAAAAACGGTTTGATGGATATAAAATCATTAATACCTGGATCCCTAGTGGCATCTGTCAAAATTTGCCATACACTTTCTCTTTTACCTAAAAGTGCTTTAAAATTGCCCCCTCGAGGGGATATATTAACATGATCTATTATGGCAAATTTAAAGCTGTGAGTGTCCCCACTTTTACTAATGGGTCTATAAAGTGCATTCTTCGTATCTTTGACCTTGATCTTATATATATGGTCATATATACGTTTCCTAAATTGTCTTTCGGTCTTGCCTATATAAAAGGCAGAACATGATGTGCACTTAGCCAGGAATATTATGTTTTTGCTATTACAATTTCCCTTTCTAAATTTCACATAGGTCTTATTAATGTCATCCAGTCTGCAGCCTGTCACCTCATTAATAACTGAACACTGATTGCAGGACCCACACTTCCTAGTGGTTTTACTCAATCTATTACCATCAATGTCATTTGTCATTTTTTCTAACAACCTCTTAATATTCATACCCATTTTATACACAAAACAAGGTCTTTCTCCAACTTCTTTTTTAACTTCATCATCTACTGTCAAGGTGTTCCAATATCTGCTAATAATATTTTTTATTTCGTGCACATAAGGTGAATAAGTCAGTACACAAACTTTGTTAAAGGCTGATTCCTCAGTCTTATCAGTTCGGGTTTTAATATTGTTCAGTTCAATACCCAAAGTGGGTGGATATTTTTTACCCCATTCATTAATGACATAAGATGCAATGTCATATAGCAATGGCAGGGGATAGCCTCTATTAGCAAACATAGATATTATATTTTTTATTTCGTTTATCATGATCTCAAAATTAGAGGACATCCGGGCTACCCATACGCACTGTCCTTTAAAAATGTTCTTTAACATATGCCCGGGGTGGTAACTAGTGTATTCCAAGTACCCATTGGAAAACGTATCCTTCCTGTATATTTCAGATTGAAACCCTGTATTGGTATGCCTTATATATGTGTCCAAATAGGCTATAACCTCTGTACTGACTTTGTGTGTAAATTTCAAAAAAACACTCAGTTGGTTTAGGTAGTCTATAAAGTCATTAATAATCTCTTCTGGCCCATTCCATAATATAAACATATTGTCCAAGAATCTTGTGTATTACGATATATATTTACAATAATCACTGCAGAATAGATGTTGATTTTCCCATTCCAACATGACCAAGTTTGTGAATATGGGGTAACATGAGGCCCCCATGGCCACACCCTTGGTCTGTTTGTAGTATTCCCCTCAAAATAAATAAAGTTGTTTTCCAATACTAACCCTATCATATCCGTTACTAGATTAATATGGTCCCAACTCATATGAGAATATTTTCTCAAACTATTGCAAAAATCATCCAGTCCCTGTTGTTTAGGGATACAAGAAAATAAGTCAATTATATCAATAGTGATATAAATTAAATTTCTCTTCCAAATATTGGGGGTAAGATGGGCCAAAAACATCCATGAGTCCTTAACAAGATGTGGTATGTTAATATATATATCGGCTTGACCCATCTATCTATAACTACCCCAATGTTAAAAGTCTTGGATTTACTTCCAGATATGATTGGGTGAAATGGGGGATTTTTGATATCCTTATGTATTTTAGGAATGCCAACAATCGTGGCTAATATAGGGAACTCAACCTTGAGAAAATTGTATAACTCCTCCGTAATCCTATTATCCAAAAGATATTCCTCTAATGCTAAATCTATTTTCCAATAATCTACATTAATCTCATTGATCAATGTTATTTCATAATTACCTGTTTCCATCAATATGTTTTGTACCTCGTTAATATAGTCCATAGTGTTGTATAAGACTATTCCCCCACCTTTGTCTGGTTTCATTACCCGTATTTCTTTATTCTTGATTAATTCCGCCAGACAATTCCTTTCATCTACATTTAAGTTATCCATTATTTCATGTTTCCTGTTCATTTTGTTATATCTATAGATATCATGACAGGTTAATTCTTCAAACTAGTCACTTTTTTATGACTAATGAGTATAAAAGTACTTTTTTTCCTAAATTCTTTGGATGATTTATGCTCAATTGTGTTTTTAAATGACATAGCCAAATTCATCTTTTCACTAAATAATTTGACCTCAGTAATAGTATCTATTAAATTAAATTTAAATTTTACTGTGGGTATATACTTCATACCTTTTTTGAACAAGGTAAAATGTTCTTCTTTAATATTGATGTTAGTGTAATTATAAACCTTTAAATCATTATGACTGTAAACAATTTTCTCTATTTCATCTCCCTTTTCACTCGTACTATCAAACATACTATGGCACATACATGTTGATGTACTATACTCCTGTTTGTTTTCGGTGTGTATAAAACTGATATCTACCATCTATCTTGACGATTCCATCATCAGTAATTCTGTTTCGGTGATGGTGGAAAAAACCAACCCCCCTGAAAATTCATTCTTCTCTCCCTATATGTCTCCCCACTTTCTTTTGTTACATTCCTGTAATTCACATCTTGTTCCTGTTTCCATACATAGGCTCTATTGTCATGATATTGCTCCATATCACACTGAATTTTTAAATTTTTCCTATCAAAAATCATTCCAGCCCTCATGTCGGCCAGTTTGTATTGCTTTTCATATAATTCATGCCATTGGGGGAACACTAAATCAGTCACAATATCACTATTTAATTTTTTCACCTCACTGACCAATCTACTTAATCTCTCATTGTTCTTTTTTACTAACAAATTCATATAACTTATCCCAAATTTGTAGAATAATGTGTTAAATTCAACCTTAGTGTCATTATCCAAACTCACCCCCATGGGCATTTTAAAAAACCTTAAACCCATCGGTATTAATGATATACATTTCAGTAGATAGGCATTATCAATTTTAATACTCTTTACTGTTAATAAATGTTTGCCCAAACTATAAATCATGTCTTTCACAGTTCCCTTGTTACTAGATGTTTTTCTGTCATGCACAGAATATTGATTATTAACTCCATTGGTGTTGAATTCAAAATCACTGGTTAAAAAATTATCTAGCTTCAAAATACAGCCAACAACGTAAGGAGTGTCAATGAAGAGAAAAAGGATACATTGTTGTCTGTTAGTCATGTATCCACACAAGTTGAAATACCCAGTG
Source organism: Protopterus annectens (assembly GCF_019279795.1). Taxonomy (NCBI): domain Eukaryota; kingdom Metazoa; phylum Chordata; order Ceratodontiformes; family Protopteridae; genus Protopterus; species Protopterus annectens. Next base: position 1,427,679,470 of record NC_056731.1, on the reverse strand, counting down.
GTCAAGGTGAACCATCTAGCGGAATACAATTTTTTTTTTTTTTAATATTTTTATTCATTTCCAAAAACAAGAAAACATGAATGCAGGTTATTTATGACAATGAAGTATTTACAAATTATTTAAAAAGGTAGGCTAAAACCTCTAAACAGATATCAAACATTAAAACCAAAATAAAGTATTTACAAGGGTGTCTATTGTTGACATATAATTGACTTTCTATACAATTGTTTCCTGATTATAATCTGCTGCAGTCATTATTCTCCAGTATTTCAGTTACTTTTTGCCATGCTACGTATAATGATGTAGTTCTTTCAGTTCTTCCTTTAATAGTGTTCATTTCCGATTGCGATACTGCTGACACCATATTCATGAATTGCTTAAAAGTTGGAGAAGCTTTGGATTTCCAGTTTGATGTAATGTTCTTCGTTGCAATAGTCCATAAGATTACATATTTTGTTCTTGGCACACAGTCGGGTACAGGTGCGTTAAACAAAATAATAGATTTGGAAATCTGGTATTTATCATTGAATACCATTTGCAGAAAATAATTTATTTTATCCCAATATGGTTTAATCAAATGGCATTCATAGAACATATGTTGCCAGTCTGCTTTTATTGATAAATCACATCTCCAGCAGCCAATATTTTTCTTAAACATAAGTTCCATTTTATGAGGGGTTACATAAGATCTGTGTATGAATTGCCATGTAAAAAGTCTCCAATGTAATGAAAGTGATGTCTGCTTTGGAGAGAGAAGAATTAGTTTTTATCTCTGTCATTTGGCACATGTCCATTAACTGATCTATAATAATTCCATATTTTGTCATTATTATGCATTTTTATTTTTGTTTGTTTTATAAATAGATGATAAGTATCCCTTTCCAGTAATGGGTTGATTCGTTAGTAATATTATATGTGCTATAAGGTTAGGAACATTTTGTCTTATTGATGGTTGCATTGTTTCTTGTTTGCTTAATATATACTGTCTTAATTCTTGTACATGTAACCACGAACTATCTTCCATATTTAATTTCTGTTTAATCTGGTCTATTGTCAGAGGTTTTCCAGAGTTTAGCAATTGATGCCAATATATTAATCCCTTTTCTTTAAGCATGTTGACTACTGCCATATTAAATGTTATTATATTACCTTGTGTGTATGCTACTGGATATAAAAGAAATGACCATGCTTTAATATCAGGATTGCTATTAATAAGATTTTGAAAATTTTTTTATGTATAAGTAATGTATTTGGAACTTATATTTTTATTCTTATGTATCATCATATATTCCTTCATCAGCCATAGAAAATTGTTTGGTATGAAATCTGTATACTTATTTGCTACTACAAATCCTGATTTTAACCAGATTCTCTCATGAACTAGCTTCCATTTTGATGTATATTTTGTATTTAGCCATAATGATATTGTTTTAATAATGGATAAATGCAAATATATTTCTATGTCTGGTAAACCTATGCCATCTATATCCCAATTATCTAGATGATACTTCATAGCTATCCTTGTTTTTTTGGATACCATAGGAATCTTACCATTAAATCATTTAATTGTTTTAGGTGCGATTTAGCTGGTGGCAAAGAACAAGCTTGTATGACATAAAGAATTTTGGAAATATGATCATTTTAATTATATAAAGCCTTTCTTCCATTGAAAAGAAGAATTTATTCCATCTTTGTATTAGATTTTTAATATTATTTAAGGTCTCTTTATAATTTGTTTCAATTGTAGTATCTAGGTTGTTAGTTATTATAATTCCCAAGTATTTAATTATATTATCGGTAGAGATATATTTATGGTATTTTTTATTTAGGTCTTTTTTATTAGTATTTATAAGCAATACATTTGTTTTGTTCTCATTAAATTTAAGACTTGAAAAGTTTTGAACGTTTTGAATTGAGTCCCATAATGCTTTTAAACTGCTATTATTATTTTTTAAGGTAATTAAAATATCATCAGCAAAAAGTTGAATTTTAAGCTCTAGGCTGTTGTCTAGTTGTATTCCTTCAATATTTTTATCCATACTTATATTATTTGCTAAGGGTTCAATGACTTGCGCAAAGAATAACGGAGAAAGAGGGCAGCCTTGTTTTGTGCCCTTAGTTATTTTAAAAGATTTAGACAGACAAGATCCCAGTTTTATATAAGCCAATGATTTTTCATATAATGATTTTATTAACAAAATGAAGTTGTTTGAGAAACCATATTCTTCTAAAACTAACCACAGATAATCCCAGTTCACTGAATCAAATGTGCTATTTATGTCTAAGCTAATAACATTCATTTTGTTATTTGTGACATTTATATAATCAATTAAGGAAATAATTTTTTTAATGTTGTCATAAGTGTTCCTATCTTTTATAAAACCTGTTTGATCCTCCTCTATCAAAAGTGGTAGTAATTGTTTTATTCGAGCAGCATGTATTGCCATAAAAATTTTATAATCTATAGTAAGAAGTGAAATGGGTCTGTATGATGAACATTCACTGGGATCTTTATTTTGTTTCAGAATTGGTGATATTAATGTGTACTTCCAAGAAAGAGGAATGTCTTTTGTAAAGACATTCAATAACAACAGCAAAGCCTCATTTGATAGTAATTTAAACATTTCTGGGGTGATATTATCTATACCTGGAGCTTTGTTTAATTTTAGCTTATTTACTTCAGCTTTAAGTTCTGTCATTGTTATTTGTTTATCTATTAGTTGTACCTGCTCCTGTAATAACATAACTTTAACATTGTTTTTGAGAAAAGCTTTCAATACTGAATGTGTTTCTGTTTTCTCATTTTGATTATTAAGTTTATGAAAAAATAGCCTAAAAGCTTCTAGTATTCCTTCTAAATCAGATACTTTCTTTTTGGTTTTCTATATTATGTATTTCCTTGATTTGATTTGTTTTAATAATCTTTTTAGTCCTATTTGCTATTCTTCATTGGTTTTTAGGGTTCATTGAATAGTAACATAGTTTAATTTTTCTAAGTTGATCATTGTTTTGTGGTGTAGTGTCTCTGAGTATTTTTATTAGTATCTTCTAGTTTTTATTAAGTTGGTGTTTCCATTTTGAATATCAAGCTTTAAATTATCTACTTTTGACTGTAATTCCATTAATTCCTTATTCCACTGTTTTTGTTTATTTTTATACCATCCCACCGCTCTTCCATATAGGTATGCTTTCAATGCATCCCATATATATATTTCAGATACATCTTTTGTAAGATTGATATCTAGGAATGTTTGTGTCTCTTTAATATAAAATTCCTTAAAATCTTTGAGATTTGTTATGTAAGATGGTATTCTTGTTACTGATATCCTTCTCTTGAAACATAAGTCTATCTCAAATGGTCCGAAAATGGGCATGGAATTGTCTTGACTTTATTTAATTTAGAGGTTAAATTCTTTGTTATGTACACTCTATCTATTCTAGAGTATGTATTATGTCTATGGGAAAATGTGTAAAGAATAGTGAATCTGGGATAGCATACTCATTTATGTCAACTATATTAAAAGTTTCAACAAACTCAGATAACAACTTTGTTAAAGGTGATCTCTTACGTGTAGTTTTAGTATTTGTGTCAGTTTCTTTTATAATGCAATTGAAATCTCCAGCTATGATTAAATTGCCTTTGGTATATTGTACAATGTCTTCTAAGTGTTGTTTGGCCACCCTAACACCTAGTCCTGGTATCCAATAAATATTCACTAATGTATATATCATTTCATTGATAGATATTGTCACTAGACAAAACATTCCTGAGTTGTCATGGAATGTGTTTATGATTTTAGGCATTAAAGTAGTGTTTTTCCACAAAATTGCTACTCCCCTTCACTTCTGATTATAGGTGGAACTTACTAGTATTGTATAACTTTATTGTTTATTTTATTTATGTCTTCCTGTGTAAGGTGTGTTTCCTGTAAAAATACTAGTTGTGCTTCACATAGCTTTAAATATCTATAAAGACTTCCCCTTTTGCAGCTATTATTTAAACCATTTACATTAAGAGATATACATTTTGCAATTGGATTTATATTAGCTTTGCTTTTATCCATATTCATATACTCGTAACAATGTGTAGATGTGTGTACATGAAGAGAATGATTTGTTCTTTCTTCTTCCAACAGTATTACAATAGATTATAGACACCCAATAAAAGTAAATTACAAGATCATAATTGAGAACAATATAAGATAAACAACCACCAAACCCTCCATGAGAAAAATATCTCATCCTTGAATGATATAATCATTCAAGCGATCTCTAAGTCTGCATTTCAGCATCCTCCCCGCCCGCCATATGGTAGTTTTATAATGAAAAGTATCTTATATATCTTTTAAGTATACATGTATCTGTCTTTACAGATTACTTAAATACAGTCTTTATCTATTTTTAATATTTTATAAAACACTAAGGCAACACAACTATACATAGATTTAATACTTAACTATTTGGTTTTGTTTAAATTGTAAAGGAAAATCTTTTATTTTAATATATCTTTTGTGTAGCAATAACGGTTATGCATCTTAAAAATAATATGCTTGCTGTCTATCTCCCTTATAGTGTGAGTGGCATTCATAGGTATCAAATTTATTGTAATGGTCTACCTATATATACATATACATACATACACATACACACACATATATATATATATATATATACACACATACATACATACACACACACATATATGCATACATACATAAAAAAAAAAATGTTAAGCATTATATGCATCAGTTAACCATGCCACAAGTTGATTAAATCAGAAAGTATCCATAACAATGAATATAACGTTACATTTGTATTGTCATTTATCAGTAATCTTATAGTTTTCTTTAATTCAAAAGTCATATTTTAGTGGTATGAATGCTACTAATTTGTTTTTGGCATTGGTATTATATAGTTTAAGACTATATTTCTTAGCAATTCCTATATAATTATTAGTGCCACTGGCATATTTCATTGCTCGTGTACCACATATGTCATATGTCAAATAGCAACTCATACTCCTTATCATATTACAGGATTTATCTGCAGCGTTATAACTGTAAGGTTGGAAAATATGAGAAGCAAAGTAGGCTTTAAATATGCTATAACACAATTGTTTGGTACTTATTACTGTCAACTCTTCTACATACACAGGAAAAGATAACCTTATATGACCATCAACCATTTTCCTTCATTTTTCTCTTCATCCTTCTATTCTCCATTTTTAATAAATATTTGTTTCTATTGTGGCTTCTTTGAATTTAGTGAGGGTACTCCATATCATATTATAGATAATATACAACGTTCAAACAGAGAACATGCCCAATATAGAGACATATTCTCAACTCAAGTGGTCCACACCATATATTTATAACACTACAGTCAGAAATATACTAATGAATATGCATAACTAGCAGCTTTGCAGCATGTGTGTGTCTCTAACAAGTACATACCTATAGGGTATTAAAAAGAATAGATAGCACGCTCTTGTTTCATAATTAACAAATGCACACAGCCTGGTATTTACTTTCATAGACAGAAATTAGACCTGTTACTTATATGCATATCAGGTACCAACAGCAATATGTTAGTAAATGCCTATGCTATTCAAATCGTATTTTAATGCTGATTGATATGAGATGTAGCTGACAATGGCTTTAGCGTTTGTGATGTTATATAATATATATTCAGTATTATAAGTAAAAGTATGTTGCATATCTATTTGCAATCTAAGTTTCAAGGCTGATCAATTTAGACATGCAAGACAATCTCTTTAGCCTTGGTTATATAATGGGAGTTACTGTGTCTATACACAACCATTCATTTTCAGTGAGGATGTTCAATATTACTATAACTTGCCTTTAATAAAAGCATACTCATAATTCAGCAGTTCTTTCATATATATATATATATATATATATATATATATATATATATATATAACAATATCATAAGCAAGTCTGAGATTTTTTCTTGCTCATTACTGCTTAATGATTGTGCTACTTGAACAATTTAATATTTATAGAGTATCTTGATAATTAAACAGCAACTCCTTTTTACCCCTAAAATGCCTAATAACACATAGCTACATTCGTGAACCTTAATTGACTTACTATCCTTAAGGTTGAGTACACTAGCTGCAATGTGTTTACAAATATGTTATATAGTTCCAGTCAAGGACTTAAATATATTACATTTTTATAAAATTAAGTTAAATTATAGTAATTTACGTGGGTGATCTTATCAGAAAAGATTATAGTAAAGTCTGTATGTGTTAACTATTCATACAGTTTCTTCCAAGTGATATACTTCTTTTTAAGCTTTGTGTGCTGTTTATGTGTACAATTCAAAATGAATAACAAATATTACAATATAATAAAACGTCATGTATGTGTTGATACCTTCTAAATTCATTAGGTACTTCAGTGTACTTTTAATATTTGTTAAAACTGTAAAAGCACTTTGCCATCTCATAAATAGTGTGCTGGTTACTTTAAGTAGCTTAGGAGCTGACACCACACCCATACTGTCTTGTTTTAGTGCTGACATCACTCATGACTGTTTACTTTCATTTTGTGCTGTTAGAAGGTTTAACACACTGTAATGGATTCTAACTGAAAAACCTTCATTCAGGGGTGGTAAAATAAGAGTTCCCTGCTTGTGACCATGGTGGGAAGACAAAAACATAGTAAGTGAAGTTTTTAGGGCTTTTTTTTAAACTGAACACTAGCTCATTAAACTTCTATTAGTTTTCTTAACATTAAGGGCAGATATACAAGCCAAACAGTTGTTTGTTAGTCAAAAAGGCACTTTTAGCATCAAAGAATAGATAATTACCTTTCAAGGCACTTTTTGACAGTTATTACTATCAGTTTTTATATATTATTATGTGTATTAAATACATCAGTTTAGATATTTCATGCAGCTTAGTGTAAATAATATAAAAAGGAATCATGCTCATTTAAACACACCACATTAATATGTCAGTGTAAATATATCATATTCTATACTAGCAGTAAAAGGCAGGTCATTTATAAATTAACTATCTAAACATCATTTAAGGTTAGAAAAATCATGACTGTAAGTATTTACACTGTAATAGAGAAAGATATGTTACCTTGCTTTCTTTAAGGTTGTTTCCTTTAGTTATAAAATGTCCTGTTTATCTTGTATTTATATTTTTTCAAAGACTGACACATGTAAAGCATGAATGCTTTCAAATAACTTTTTTGCCTTACAGAGCAAATAGAAGACAATAATGTTTGTGTTTTTCATATGTCTTTTATCGTTTCTTCTTCTTCTTGTCAGCAGTGCTCCATTCATTTTTTTCTAAGTGACGCTTAACTCAAAATTGGGAGAAATCCATTTCTTCCACATTATCCAAGGTTTTATTAGCTGAAAGATAAGAAACTGTTGCTTGCAGAGTGTCAAAAGTTTTAGGACCTTCAGTAAAAAATATTTTTATTCTTGCAGGGAACAGCAAGTGGACTTTAAGTTGTCTTTTTTTTCAATTCCTTTATCAGAGGGAGACATTCTTTTCTTGCAGTTATAACTCCAGCAGAATAATCATTATCAAATCTGATTATGTTGTCTTTGTATTTAACTGGAGAAGTTGACCATGCTGTTTTTAAAATAAGTTCCCTGTCCTGTGATGAAAAAAACTTTACTATTATTGATCTCGGGTAATTTTTTGATTTGATGGTTGATGAAGCAGCTGTTAAGGATCTGTGGGCTCTTTCAATTCCATAAGAAAGAGCTTCAGGCAATTTTAAAACTTCTGGTAACCAGGTAGTAAGGAAAGTCACCATGTTATCTCCCTCTGTTTTCTCTGGTAGCCCATAGATGGGAAGGTTATTTCATCTGGACCTGTTCTCTAGATCCTCTATTTTATTTTGTAATGAAGCATTTTGTTGTGATAAAAAATGTAGCTGAAGATCTTGTTCTGAGAGTCTTCCCTCAGTATCATTTAAGCATCTCTCTATGTCAGCTATTTGAGACTTTTGTTGCATCATTATTTCTTGTAGTTGCTGTATTTGTTTTGTAGATCTCTCCTCAAAAGTGGCCAGTTTGATATTCATTTTGTCAAATTTCACTGACAAGTCTTGTATAGCATTTAATAAAGACTGTATCTCCTTTTTCATCATCTGGTCCTGTGTGGTATGCTTAGAAAAGCTCATTTTCAGTAGATTCAGATACCTTCCTTCTTGTTTTTGACAGGAAAAATAATGTTTAAAGCCAAATTTTTTGCACTGTAGACTTCTAGTGATATTAGTAGAAGTAATTCAACAAAATAGGTTTGTCTGCAATATCTAGTTTTTAAAAATTCCTGTCAGAAATATCTTTTGAGTGCAGAGCTGGGAAAATATGCTGCCAACCAGTCTACATCCTAGCCACCTAGCAGAATACAATTAATGTCAAAGAAACTACCACAGGAGAGTAATCCTACCTGCAATACAACTAATTCACTTTTGACTTTTCCCTGTTTCATGTGGGTGAAGATATAGAATGTATGGGAGCTCGTCCCAAGCGTCCGTTGCCTGTTAAAACTTATACAATGACTATCAAATCGAAAATGAGTTTTCCTAAAAGTACTGTTTTGAACTCTTCTAGCCCTAGAGGCAAGAAAACTGATTTATCTAGTAAAAACGATCGTGAACTATGTAAGCTAGATAATTTTTTAACCGGTGACTTTGAATTTAACACCAATGGAGTTAATAATCAATATTCTGTGTGTATCATTAGAAATAGTACCGATCGGTTTAAGGTTTTTTAAAATGCCCATGGGGGTGAGTTTGGTTAATGACACTAAGGTTGAATTTAACACCTTATTCAACAAATTTGGGATAAGTTATATGAATTTGTTAGTAAAAAAGAGCAATGACAGATTGAGTAGATTGGTCAGTGAGGTGGAAAAATTAAATAATGATATTGTGACTGATTTAGTGTTCCCCCAATGGCATGAATTATATGAAAAGCAATACAAACTGGCCAACATGAGGGCTGGAATGATTTTTGACAGGAAAAATAAAAAAATTCAGTGTGATATGGAACAATATCATGACAATAGAGCCTATGTATGGAAACAGGAACAAGATGTGAATTACAGGAATGTAACAAAAGAAAGTGGGGAGACATATAGGGAGAGAAGAACGAATTTTCAGGGTGGTCGGTTTTTTCCACCATCACCGAAATGGAATTACCGACAATGGAATTGTCAAGACAGATGGTAGATATCAGTTTT